>NC_080713.1:23928698-24003698 GCF_019097595.1 Hemibagrus wyckioides
GGAAGGCTTTCCACAAGGTTTAGGAGTGTGTTAATGGGAATTTTTTGACCGTTCCTGTAGAAGTGCATTTGTGAGGTCAGGCACTGATGCTGGATAAAAAGGCCTGGCTCACAGTCTCCGCTCTAATTCATCCCAAAGGGGTTCTATCAGGTTGAGGTCAGGACTCTGTGAAGTTCCTCCACACCAAACTCTCTCATCCATGTCTTTATGGACCTTGCTTTGTGCACTGGTGCACAGTCATGCTGGAACAGGAAGCGGTCATCCCCAAACTGTTCCCACAAAGTTGGAAGCATGAAATTATCCAAAATGTCTTGGTATGAAGCTGAAGCATTAAGAGTTCCTTTCACTGGAACTAAGGGGCCGAGCCCAACCCCTGAAAAACAACACCCGAATTCAATGTTTTGGAGGGAGGGGTGTTCCAAAAATTTTAGGCAATATAGTGTATATGGTATATGATATAATAAAAAAATTAATAGATGACCTACTTACAAGTTAATTGATTTGTAAAACTTTGTTACTTGCTGACCAGCACTGCATGAAGCATTTACTTTTGCCTTGAGTTGTGATCAAGAGAGAGTCGGGAGGCGTGTTTTATTTAAAGAGAAAGGCAGTGGACTTGAGCATTCCTTTAAGGCTGGGTTCATTTTCAGCCCAATGAGGTGTCCTAGCAGATGTTAACTTTTCCACCAACAAAGTATCAAGCTTTTCTGTTATGCAATTCACTGCAAGCTATTTTGATTATTGAATTTGTTTGCTTATGTGATGCCAGAAACGAAGAACTTAATGCCTTCAACTATTAATCAGTACCAATTAATCAACAACAAAATACTGAACTAAAGTCAGTGGATTAGTTTAGCATCAGTCAACGATTCCAACACACGCTGCTTTCGCTGGAATGCAGACACAAAATAATTCGTCCCTTTTTCCAAAGTACACGTAACACAATGTAAACATGTGAGCACTCGTGAGAAGTGATTGATCTTGATTAAGGCTCCTCCTCTGTTAAATCTCAATATCAAACACGGGGATAATGCCCTCTACTCGCTAATTGTTACAACGCTGGTGTCTCAGCGGGAGCAGGATTAGCATTTCTGCATAATGGAGACGTGCCTCTCGTCTAATTGTGTGTTTTTCGCCACTTTTCGACACAGCTTGGTAGAAGCAACAGAGACAGACATTTATTTCACATGTTTAAACAATTGGGTTACAGACTAGCTTACGCTAATGATGAATTGGTGGATGGGAGGGAAATGTGGCAGATGCATTTCATGCCAGAGTGAAAAATACGTTCTATTTTTCTACAGAAATGTGGACGATGTCTAGATAATCTTTAGGATTATATTGGAGTTGGATAGCAGAAAATGAACTGGTTATTTTTCATGAAAGAATTGAAAGAGTTTAAGCTCGAAAGAGTGAAAGATCTGGAAGAAACTAGAGACTTGTTTTACTTTGATTTTGTTTAATTATAAACCGTTTTGGTTATGTAACATATTAGACAAGGTAATTGCACTCATTAGGTATGAGTGCCAGCCTCATGTGTGTGTGTCATGTGAGGTCTAATGTGTCTAAACCAGTTCTCGTTCAGTGATTTAGTGAGCCCGGAAGGTTCAGCTTGTGCATAGTGACAGTTTTTTCTACAGCAGGTTTTGCTCACACTCACAAATCTGCTAGCAGTGCTTACTGCTGAGAGATCAGGCATCAGTAAGGCATTACAATGCAGGGTTCTTTTGTGGAAGAGTGCTGTTTCATGCCTTCGTGGATGATCTTTGACATGTATGAAGTGTTCTCCCTAGCTGCCTTGCAGTATTCTGAGCAAATCAGGAGCTCAGCATGATCTTCGCTATTTGACATGCTTCGTGATGACTTCTTCATCACTTTTATATTAGGGTTCTCAAGCAATTGGGTTCTCTTTGACTGTGAAATAAATTACACAACCACCCTGAGCACTGACTATTCAAATATCCAGCTCATCCACTGCACTTTGCACTAACAGGGATTAGGTCCAGTTTGCTTTCTTTTAATAGGCTGAATTGAGATTTGGATTAAATCCAACGAACAGTTATGATGGCTAATGACCCCTATAATCCGTTTAATAATTGTTGATAATGATGTTTTGTTATTTCCACCACTCTAACACGAACACGCTTCTGCTTTAGGTCAAGGTCACACACTAGTTCAATGTCTGGGCTTTGAACACTTTATGGTTTGTAGAAATCTAAGCATCACACCCATATGTGTTTCTCCTCTAAACTGTTTGTAAGCACATAATTATAGAGAATGTCTTCGCATGCCGTAGCAAAACAATTTCCCTTCACTGCAACTGACCTCACTGATCTCTAGTCCTCACAAACTCCAACATCTACAGAATGGTGGAGGCATTTTGCAACAGAAGACTAAACGTGGCATTGGTTGTTCATAACGATAATGATAGTCGAGTGTCCACAAACTTTTGGCCATATCGTGTATATTTGTGGTCTGTGTTATTTTAACAGGCCATTTTCTCCTATTTAATGACTTGTCATGCCTGCTGAGCTGGCTGGAGGAGAACGGTTATGTCAGAACCCTGAGGAATACTTATTAACACAAGGTTAGGCTTTGTTCACAAGTCTGAGCCTTAATCACATTACAGCGGAACTCCAATTAGAGGAAGAAGTGATAGGTCTGCATTAATGAAACTCGCAACAACACACACACACACACATGCGGTAGAGTTCGAGACAGCAACAGGTTATAGACCCTCATGTAACGAAGGCAGCAGGAGTGGTTCCTCAGATTCTTCACTCATCTATAGTGCCTTTGTTAATGCGTTTAATTTAGATACACAGCGCGTGGCACTTATTACTACTAAAAACAGAAGAATTCTGCTGAAGTTTTCACTTTAGATAGCTTCAACAGTGTACCGAAAAGGGCAGCTAATAACATTTTCATTTAGGAATGAATGGGCTGAGTGCATTTCCTAGTCTTTTATATCAGATCTTGAGTATTTTTTCTTTAAGTGTTTGTTGTGTGTTGCTGTGCAAACTAGCCATTATCTTGGTGCAGAGTGTATTAATGGAAACTGTGAAATGAGAGAGAGAGAGAGAGAGAGAGAGAGACTCCCACTGTAAATCCTACCTTTCTGTTTTTTTTGTATATATATATATTTTTTATTATGATGCTCATGTTATTACTGCAATCACTGTTGTTATTAAGTCTTTACTATCTGTATTATTACAGAGAGTATTGTTATATAAATCCTTTCCAGTCACTGTGTTGTTGGCGTTGTTTTTATGGCATTTCACAATATTTTACTACATTCAGGAACGCCAATAAAGCTCCTTGAACAGAATTTCATTTAATTGAGAGAGAGAGAGAGAGAGAAAGAAAGGGAGTGAGAGAGCATGTGAGGGAGAGAGAGAGAGGGAGAGAAAGCGAGAGAGAGAGAGGGAGGGAGAGGGAGAGAGAAAGAAAGGGAGAGAGAATGTGAGGGAGAGAGAGAGAAAGAAAGGTAGAGAGAGTGTGAGGGAGAGAGAGAGAAAGAAAGGTAGAGAGAGTGTGAGGGAGAGAGAGAGAGAGAGAGAGAGGGTGAGGGAGAGAGAGAGAGAGAAAGAAAGGCAGAGAGAGCATGAGGGAGAGAGAGAGTGTGAGAGAGAGAGAAAGAAAGGAGTGTGAAAGGGAGTGTGTCTCTGTGTGTGTGTGTGTGTGTGTGTGTGTGTGTGAGAAAGATCTGATTAATTATCTATCAGAATAATTAGCAGGTTTTTTGCATTAGATGGAAACTGGTGTGAATAAGTGATACAGCAGCAGCTTCCTTCCTGTGTGTTTATTCTCTTCCTGACCCGATTCAGCAACTCAGCATAAAACCAAGAGTTTCTAAGCATGGAAGTTCTGTAGGTTCTCTATCACACCTCTACTATCATGCAGGAAATAAGCCACAGTAATGGGCTTAAGGAAAATAATTCACAGTGCTGGGACAAGGCATTGTGACTGTAATTTTAGTTTAATAAGTGTTATTTACTTTACTGTGTTATTTTACAATGCAGTTATTTATTCATTTATTTATTTATTTATTCCACGCATTAAACAGCAGTTTCTATAGTAACAGCTCATACACAGGGATATGTACGGTAGACATACCACATAATCTAAGATTAATAATAAACGGATTAAATTCAAATGTTGTCTAACAGACATAACAGAAATGGCATATAATGTTCATGTGGTGGTGATGTGAGGAAATAAATAAATATTTATTTAACATTTATGGAAGTAGTCTTGGGTCTCTGTGAGTTCTTTGTAAAAGAACAGTACAGAAAATGTCTTTTTTTTGTTTGTTTACGCTTTCTGGGTTTCTTAGTGAAATGACAAGCTGTGTTTTTGTAGCGAGAGAGAGAGAGAGAGAGAGAGAGAGAGAGAGATTTTTCGTGCTGTAATATAGGTTAGAACAGGAAGTAACTTGTCTCTTGGACATTCCCCGATATTACATCCAAAGATAAACAGTTTTGTTTTAAATACAAAATTGTAATTGTTGGTGAATCGCAGACAGGAGACATCTTGTTAAGGATACACTTTGGTGTATTATTTTTCATGTAACAGGACAGTCTGTGTGACTTCTCCGTCAGTACAAGTGGCTGATAATATTGAAAAGATCCTAGAACACGCCCACTTCAAGAACCACATTCTTGCCATCTTTATCATCTATATATATATACAGGGTCATGGCCGGCCCAGGCTCACTGATGCACATGGGGTGCTAAGGCTAGTCTGATCCCACAGAAGAGCTACTCTAGCACACATTGCTGAGAAAGTTAATGCTGGCTATTGATACAAAGGTGTCAGAACACGCAGTGTATCACAGCTTACTGTATATGGAGCTGCAGAGTGCCCATGCTGACCTCTGTCCCTCTGAAAGTGTCCACAACGGATATGTGAGGATCAGAACTGGACCAGACACATGAAGCAGACACATCAGGTAGACCTGTATAAAAAAAAGTACAAGAGATAAGCGATCTATTCAGTGTATTCAGGCTGAACCCAGATTAGAAAATTAATCTATTTATTAAAATAATGATCCTAATATTTCACTGTAAATATGCACTAATGTTACTGAGGCAGTGGCTGTCATGGTAGCAAATACATTAGCAAAACAAGATAGCCAGCACATTACATTACACACAGCTGCTTCACACTGAATGCTTATTAACAGAGAAGGCACAATTAAAATGCACTACTTTCTTTCCGGTCTAAAATCACTGATATCGATCCAGCCCACACTTTCGTTAATTTATCATTTCGGTTATAGTTTCATTCAGAAAGTGGCACAAACTGCTAATCTCAGACTGAGTTCCCCATCAGTATATAAAAGAAAATCCAATTGGTCTAATAGACGTTGAAAAACACATTGGTTAAAGTCTCTAAGAAAAGACGTCTGGTCTTGATATTGAGTCCATTGACTTAAGAAACGTGTATGAATTATTCAGCGACTACAATCGAGCAAAGTGTAATGAATGTGATGATGAACACATTAGCAGGTCTGGGAGTTTTTGTTTAGTATTTGTTTTTCTGTAGTCTTTAAATCTTTGCCACAGATTTATGTCGCTTTGATGGGCCCCTGGTGTTTTTCATACATCACATTGTAAGCCTTGTTATCTGGCTTTCCCCATGTTTATGAGCCGTGTTCTGGTAATGAACATCAAAAGTAAGTTTCTATTTACCGACTTAAAAAACAAGCTTTTGTGCCCGGGCCTTTGAATGTATGCCATTAAAATTCTTGAAGCGGAGATTAGACGATTCTCCGAGTATCTTTGTAGAAGGCAGAAAGAAGAAAAGCCTGAGTCAGATAAAGCACTTCACTGAAACGAGTGTGACACCAGCAGGGAGAGGATGTAACAGTCACAGCTGTGTTTCAGACACCTGAAAAACCGAAAGATTGTATTTTCACCGAGAAAAAATATCAACAACTGTCCAGGGGTCTCAATGAAAGTTGAGTTATTTGTGATAGTGAAGAGATAATGATGAAATCTCATACTCTTGGACGAATGCGTGTGTGGATTTGAGAGCCGTGTCTCATGCTGACCTTGAATTTAAGACAATTTTTCTTGCATTATGTCGGCTTGACGGAGGAGAAGTGTTCTCCAGTAACCCCGGTGCCACTGTTTTATCATATGCACAAAGCATCACTTTGCTAGGACTGATAAATGGATCAGCAGTTATTAAATTGATTACGTTAATAACAGTCATTAAAAATTACAGTTAATTCAAGGCTATTCATGTAGAAATATTTCGGTAATATACTGTACACCTATTAGATGGTTACTGAATACTTGCCATCTTTATAGAACTTTCGTATATTTGTTCATTTTAAAACGCTCTATTGCTTTTATCTCAGATTGTTTTGCTAAAATGAAAATAACACGATCCGTTTCTTCACTCTGCATTTTGTAGCAAATGTTTCATGATTGCGTTTAATGGTGGTGTGGTATTGAAGCTATTGAAAAACCCATCTCAGGACACCTCTAGTCAAGGAATATCAAGTAATCTCAGATGCAGGTCATTTTGATAATCTAAATGGGCCTTTGAGCAGCTCCGTAACCTGACTCTGAATACTAAGAAACTTCCTCATAGCCAGTATTAATGTAGTCTCACCTAGCAAGACCTTCAGACTGATAGCAAACGGTCTGGACTCCATAGCAGCTTTTATTGGCGACCGCCCAAGAAGGTGTATCAGTGACATGCAAAGATCCCAATCACAGATTCTTCATCTTCTTCTTCGGTGTCACATTCAGGTGAGTGAAAATGTAAAGTCAGCGTCAGACCAGCGTGTAACCATAAATCACGGATTTAAGAAAGTCCTGCAAATTAATGAATTATACCATGAATTTCACATCATTTGGAAAGTCCAGCATTTAGCTCAGGGTTCCTTAAATCTTGCCCTTGAGGGCCAATGCACTGCAGAGTTTAGCTCAAACCACTCTACCTGTGATTTTCTAATGATCCTGAAGACATTGGTTAGCATGCTCAGGTGTGTTTGATTAAGGTTAGAGCTAAACTCTGCAGGAAAGTGGATCTCTTGGGCCAGATTTGAGGATCCCTGATTTAGCTGATCCTCATACAGGCTCACTGTCACAGTTGTAAATACTACGGCTTCTTTCTTCCATGACGGAAGCAGAGAGTCGCAGTGGCTTTGTTTCCAAACGGACTGTTAAATTACATGACTAGTAATCCAGTAGAATCTAACCAATCAGATGACGACTCCGAAACTCCTGGAGTGTTTTTCAGTTGTGTGTGATATATGAGCCATATGAGACTGAGACTAATATTGATGTGAGTTATGAACCTCATGTTATTAGGTATTATATGCAACCTTTATGGTGTGTTAGTCTTATTGTGTGACATACAGTATTATTGGGTATTGATGGACTCATCATCACATCAGAATCTTTCTCATATCTGCCTTGACTTTGGTCTTTCCACATGGTACGATCATTATAGCTACCGGTATCAAGTTTACCAGCTCTAAAAGTTAACCCTAATCACTTTGTAGTCAATGCTGTCCTTCTACTCATCATCTA
This sequence comes from Hemibagrus wyckioides, assembly GCF_019097595.1. Taxonomy (NCBI): domain Eukaryota; kingdom Metazoa; phylum Chordata; class Actinopteri; order Siluriformes; family Bagridae; genus Hemibagrus; species Hemibagrus wyckioides. The sequence goes on from NC_080713.1 coordinate 23,936,249, forward strand.
CTCTTATTAATGTGTGTGTATGTAATGGTACACGATACAACTGCTACATTTTAGCGGTTAAATTAACGATCATAGCGACAGACAGAAAAATGTGACGTAGTACATATTCCACACACACGCTCATAACTTTTAGCCAAATGCATATTTTGTTTTAAGTGGAAAGGAGTTGTATTTTTTGGGTGTGTGTGTGTGTAAAATTGTAAACTCGACACTATTGTCGTAAAAATTAATGGCTAAAGAAACATAAAGACGTTTTTTTATATGACTAAACAACAAGCAAATAAAAAGCAAATGATGTGAGAAAAACATATTTAAATGATTCTAATATATGTGAGACTTCAATGTTTACACTTCAGATGTTTTATTTCTGTCGAAGGGACCTTCTACATTTATTGGGCAGTTTATTTTTCTGTCTCACCTTTGTACCAGAGCCACACAAGTAACAACAAGATCTGAAATCCTGTAGTTAATATCCTCCCGTGGGAGCGGTTTGAGGGACATTTCATTTTTTCTTTCCTGCCTTTCCACTGACGCTCAGACGGGTGTTAAGTCATTACCTGAGCGTGAGAAGAATGAGTGTTTGGGGTGAGCTCTGTGGAGTATCGATTGCCGAGGCCAGGGCTGGGAACATGACGCTGCATGGTTATTAGACTGTTTGAGAAAGCAGCGTTATCTTCTGGGAGTTTTTGCATGTTGATCTAAGTTTGTTTGAGAAGTGGCGTGTGAACAACACGTTTTAAATCGACTGCACCGTGTAAATGGTTTTGTAATGCCGCAACTCAGATCCAATTCCTGATAACACATACAATTAGAGCCGCCTCTGCTGCTAGAGTTTCTGGAGTGGGTTTATCTCCCTAAAGATCAAAGCCATATTACATGCTTCTTCCATCGGTGAAAATCCACTTCTAATTGTTTAGTCGCATTCACAAACAATTTGAGTTTTAATTTAATCTATATACAATATGCTCCAGTAGCTCATATTTGACTGATTACAGGCTTTTCACTCGACATGAGGACTTCACCACGTGAGTATCTGAGTCTGCAAAAGCAAGGGGGAAAGAATCCATGCTAGAGAGCACCAACCAGGGAAGTGGTAGGGTCGAGCAAGGCAAGACAGATCGTTGTTAGCCATCATGGCAGCACAGAAGTGATGGACTACGTGTGACTGAGCAGACACCTTTTTGACAGAAGGTTTGGTATTATTTTTGTTATTATTTGGTTATATTTGGTATTATTATTCTGTCTGTGGTAGATTATGACTTCGATGTAAAGAGTTTGATCCTGTTCCCAGGTTACAGTCTGTGTGGAGTTTCAGTACATGTTCTCCCTTCAGTAGTGTAGATTTCCTATGATTTCAAGATTACAAGAATAAATTTGGTAAATTTTGGGGTTATTATAGTATGACAAAATTGTATATACAAAATGGAACAACACTGGGTCATTAAGAATCACAGGGATGGATCACAGGCCAGGGATGGATACATCTGCATGCCTATGTAGTTTCATAGGAAACAACAAGACTGAAAATAAAAAATATCAATCCTGAAGGACTGGAAGCTCTTAGCCCCCTGTGCATTATGTCATACAAACTCGTATCATAAACTTAAATCCTATGATGAATCCATATTGCTGGCTGTTATGTGACCAAATTAAAAATGTTCATCTAGTCCTTTCTTCTGAATAAATCCGCACTGTTGTCTCATTCTAGGGTCAAATGCTAATAAGAATCGACTGATGTGCAGTTAGTTTGAGTACTTCTGGATCTGTAAGACACATATGCCTACTAAAGAATAACTCCAGTACTTAATCTTCGATGTTAACACATGTACATTGCTCTGATAAGTATTATGTTTAAAAATAATAACTTTTATTCTCAAAATATTGTGCATAAAAGTGGATATAAAAGATTATTGTAACTCCCACAGGCATCATCCAGGTGTGTGTATGAATGTGTGTGTGTGTGTGTGTGTTCTAGTGCCCAGAAACACCTTGATCCTGACTAAAGATGAATGAATGAATGACAGCTATAGTTATTGCAGGCCTAAGAGCATAAACAGCACAACTCTAAACACACACACACACACACACACATCTAGCTGCATGTTTTCTGGATGATGCCTGGATGATTTTCCTTTGTGCGTGCTTTGATTTCCTTTGCGTACATTAAACATAAAGGTACCAGAAAAAGTCAGCACAATGCCAAGGTTCTGGTGTATTCAGTGGTTCTAGGTTCTAGCTCATCAGAAAGGTTTTATGTAGAACTTTAAAATGGAGACACTCTGTTCCAACATTGTACATGCAGGAGACCTGGTTCATGTGCTGGATGCAGATTCTTCTATGAGTTTTCTATGAGGAAAAATGGCTGCCTAACTAACCTCCACTTCCTCACACAAAGAAAAGGTTAAAGAATTAAACGGTTCTGGTCTGGCATTGCGTTGTTTCTGACACCTTTATGTTTTAACAGTGTAGTCCATGCTCCTTTACATATATGTATCTCTATTAAGCATTTTAGTGTCTGTTAATGCTGAATTAAAACCATCAGCTTCCAGCCCAGTTCATTCTGTTTGCTCTTTCAAGTGCATTAGAGAATACCCTGTCATTAGTAAAGTCACTAATCTGTGTGGGTGTGTGTGTGTTTATATCTTAGAGTGTGTAGAGAGCGAGTGTAATCAGAGTTGGGAGCCATGTGCAGGTCATTAGGTTTAGTTGTGCTGAATGAGGCTGCAGTTCTACCGAGCAGGTGAAATATGGATTTCTTTAACAGGGAAACCCTGAGAGCTAATGCAAGCTCTGATTGGAAGAGGAAATTAGCTGTGGTAATAAATTAGACTGGTGCATCGTGAACTGGCTCACGCACACACAGAAACACACACACACATATCTCTGAAAGGGAAATTATCCAAGTTTCTAACGTATTAAACATCTCAGGCTGAAGGCTGCAGTCAGGTTCACACCTTCCAATCTGCCAGTATCGCACACGACAACGCCGTACTGTGGTTCGCTTGGAGCATGGAAATGTCACATGGTTCGAGATTAAAATAATCAGATTATTTTCTAAATTCTTGACAAACCACTGTGAGGGCTGCCATTTTTTCCTGTCGTGTCTGAGTTATTGCTCAGCAGTTCCTCGTGTGTATTTGCTGTGGATTCAAAGATTCAAGATTCATTCAGAGATTTGTAGATTTTAATTTTTAGGAGGGTGTCTCTGTGCGATATGTCAAAATAAACAGCCAACATAAATCCTTTAAATATAAGTATATTGTTTGAGCAGAGATGACTGATGTGAAATTAGGAAGTTATTCACTACCTGGATGATATTAGGTTGAGAAAATGTGAGGTTTTGGGCTTGATGGTTATTTTCTCTGAAGCGAGGGGAATTGGGAAGGGGTTGGCACGGTGCACAGAGGCTTGGAGCAGTTTCTGTACTGAGTGTGATCTAATAGATGGTGGAGATGCAAGTCCGCTCACAGCCAGACATTTTCTAGGCTGTTCTCTTGTTCGCCATAATACAGAACAAAAGTGTGTTTTTGTTTTTTTCTCACAGCTTTGACCAATTGTTGTATTTCGTGTGCTTTTTGTGTTGCAAGATGTTGTCTGCTCTTTCAGCCTGCTGATGGATGGTCGATGGCGGTTTAAATACGTCTACGGAAATCACCTGCTCTTTACTTTCGGAGATATTCAGCTCCTCTTTAATGGAACGCCTCAAGCAAAGCTGAGATCTTTTGGTTTTTGCTCGTTGATTTATTCATCGTGAAATGCAAGGTTCCTGAGTGTAGACTTTTTTTACTGTTTAGAACCAGGACTGTTTCTTCTATAGCTATGTTCAAAATCTAATGACATAAAGAGTGACTGCTAAAGATCGTTAGTACAACCGGAACAGGAGATTTTGCATGCTGCAGAATGGCAACCAGACCCCAGAACTTTGCAGATCTTTTGCTCAATGCTGTTCTTATTGGTCTTGGAACCCTATCTGATAGGAACAAGCTATTATAATGGGTTCTATTTGGAGCCTTTAATGATTTTCCAAAAAAAAGTACTAAATCTAGTCCAAGTGCATTAGGTGATTTTCGTAAAACAGTGGTAAACACATCTGTAGGCTTTTAGGCAAGTGTTGCTTCCTATAATCGTAGATAAAAGCTCCCATCGAACACCCTGGATCTTTATTTATTTATTTATTTATTTATTTTGCTTTGCCCTTAGGGAAAACCACTGCATTCTATGTTAAATGACAAAACAAAGGCCTTCGTTTATTGAGAAGGATCCAAGTAAAAGCTCTATCGAAAGCTAATACTGCCTGATATCAAATGACATCTTAGCAAGACCTCAAATATAGCCAAATGTATTCATTTAGCGAAACGATCTGCCAATAGAACAAGACTATTTCAAGCCGAAAATGAGACCATATATCTAGAAACGGATTTAATAATCGTATATATATTTGGATTATTATGCTCATACAAAAGGAAATAGTAGAAAATCCCGGCTATATTCAAGAGGTTTTCATTTGCTAAATTTTGTTACATTCATCTATGCAGTACATTAACCAGACAAATGACTCTCTAAGAGCCTAGGAGTGAAGGCACGGGAATTATGGAAACACTGTGTTAATATAACTTGGTACATCATATTCACACATAGTACAACAAAAAGCAATCTTTAACAGAGTGAGGGGTCACGATCTATAGTCACTAATTCAGTCTTGATACCAGAATACACTAATGCTGTCAGCCAGCATGGACTCATTATAAGGAAGCAGTGATGTTTTAATCGGTCAGTTTTAAATCTGCTTTGTCCTTCTGGCTGCAGTTCTATATTATTCCTACGCTCTCTTTTATAATTAGGGTTTTTTTTTTTTTTCTTTTCTTGCCAGCTCGATTGCATTTATATTTGGCACCTTGATATAATTCTCTGTCATCGCTTATGACGGAACTGTGATTATTTCGCCCATTTTGCGGGCTTCACTTGTACTATTTCGTATCTAATTACAGCTTTAGATGGAATGTGCATTTGAAAACAGAAGAAAGGATGTTATTGCTGCGTTACGTTACGTTATTTCTTGATTAACAGACTTTAGCTTTTGTTGGCAGAGTAGGAACGAATAGTCGGTGTGATAGGGTTGCAGTATAAGAGTAGGAACGAATAGTCGGTGTGATAGGGTTGCAGTATAAGAGTAGGAACGAATAGTCGGTGTGATAAGGTTGCAGTATAAGAGTAGGAACGAATAGTCGGTGTGATAGGGTTGCAGTATAAGAGTAGGAACGAATAGTCGGTGTGATAAGGTTGCAGTATAAGAGTAGGAACGAATAGTCGGTGTGATAGGGTTGCAGTATAAGAGTAGGAACGAATAGTCGGTGTGATAGGGTTGCAGTATAAGAGTAGGAACGAATAGTCGGTGTGATAGGGTTGCAGTATAAGAGTAGGAACGAATAGTCGGTGTGATAGGGTTGCAGTATAAGAGTAGGAACGAATAGTCGGTGTGATAGGGTTGCAGTATAAGAGTAGGAACGAATAGTCGGTGTGATAAGGTTGCAGTATAAGAGTAGGAACGAATAGTCGGTGTGATAGGGTTGCAGTATAAGAGTAGGAACGAATAGTCGGTGTGATAGGGTTGCAGTATAAGAGTAGGAACGAATAGTCGGTGTGATAGGGTTGCAGTATAAGAGTAGGAACGAATAGTCGGTGTGATAGGGTTGCAGTATAAGAGTAGGAACGAATAGTCGGTGTGATAGGGTTGCAGTATAAGAGTAGGAACGAATAGTCGGTGTGATAGGGTTGCAGTATAAGAGTAGGAACGAATAGTCGGTGTGATAGGGTTGCAGTATAAACAGTGATTGTGAATGGCATTATAGCACTGATTCAATCATAGTGAGTGAACTTTTTGTCTCAGGAATCATTTAGACCAGGGGTGTCCAATCTCATCCGCGAAGGGCCGGTGCAAGTTTTCATTCCTGTTGAGCAAGAGCCACACCTGATTCTACCTGTTTAATCAGTTGTTCTTGGCTTTCAATAGACTTTAGCTTGGCTAGAATAAAAGCTAGCACCTACGCTGGCCTTTTCTGGATAAGATTGGTCACCCCTGATTTAGACCTTAAGCAAGAAAAGCCCCTTAAGTGGAGTGTGAGATCTTTTTTTTTTGTGCCCACGCAACACCTGTGATTGCCTGACTGAAGAGAGAAGTAATGCGCAGTACAGGAGTCACGTTCATCATATTCGTCATGTTTCAGAGTGGAATATACAATTTTCTTCGCCAGAAGGTGATATTTGTAGCTGTTCAACTAATGTGTCTAAAAAAACAAGCTGTAGTTTGTACTGATTCTGGTTTGTAAAGAATATGGATAGTATAGTAGATGACTTGACACACAGTTGGCGTGTTTAGTATGGTAACATAGTTGTTCTACATGGTGTCTGAAAAGACAGGCACCAATGAGAGTACAACTACACATGCTTCATTTTCTATTTATTATTTATAACTGCATCTCCACCCGCTTTTTCTAGAGACGCTGCATCAGATTTTTTTGCTGATTTTTTTTTTTTTTTTTTGCAGTATTTGCTTAACATATTCCCACTGGTCTATGAATTATATATAAAATAATATATATTGCATATATGAAAGCGTGTCACGGTCTATCAGTAGACACATCTGGAACACTGGATCTTTGCTTATCAATAATAATAGCATCACTAATAATGTATTTCTCTCATTATTAGAATTATCTGCATTTATATCACAGAGCTGTTTTGGTCATTCATTTTCTATATCAGCAGCTCTGACACTGTATTTCAATCCCAGGTTTATGAGTAACACATTCAGATTCACGGCTCATTCCCAAGGACTTGTATGACGAACGAGACACATAATCTAAACCTAATTACAAACAATTATGTTATGGAACTATTAAAAATGTATACCTATTGATACTGGGGAGCCAGTTTATCATTTATTTATAGAAGGACCAGAATTAGCTCTTTGCAAAAGTCATCTTTGCACTTTCTAGCTTCTTGTTATGATGACAAGCTGTGTATTTCTTTCTCTTTTTAATACAAGAGAGGCTGCAGAGTGAATTCATTTTTTTGTGAACATTCCACAAGTCTAAATGTAACTAGAAATGGTTAAATGTATTATGCGTACATTCATAAATGTGTACTCTTGGCAAGTTGCTGTGGTGTAAGAAGAATAAAGCATGTTACAGCACAAAAGAATGATCCACTTTACGCTGTAACAGTAACTCCAAATCTGATGATCCAGCCTATCCATATCAGAACAGCTACTGCCATATATTTTGCTGTATTTATCTAACAGCGTATTTTTCAGCATTTCAGTGAAAACAGGCCACTCTAGTGATCAGCCGAGGCAGAAGGGGGGGATCTTTCTACCGACTTGCGTATGTGAGGTGATTGAGATGCAAGACATCAGGATAATATTGAATCGGTCACATCCAGATCAAACCAGCTTTAACCAGTCTGGGCAAGCAGAAATATCACTCCTTCACCTTATCACGGGAGTCGAGTAGAAGCCGACCTGAAAATTTTCTTTTTTCCAGATGTAGCAAAAGTGTAGAGAAAAGTGCTGACCCATAAAACATGTTGTATTTCAGTGTTAATGTGTGTGTGCTGCAAAGGTCTGAACATTTGCAGTTATTTCATGTTTTGGGTTTTAACAGCCCCTGGTTTTGAGTATACAAATGTCTTCAGATTCATCGAATGCCTTAATTTGGATCTGTCAGAATGAAAGATGGCCTTCAGATTTTCTCTTCTAAAAATTTCAGACATTTGGAAATAATGCAACTAGTGATGCTAATAAGAGTGGCTTACTGCTACAGTTTGTGTGATTCTGTGATCCACATGCTTAGGGTTTGGCAAGACCAAAGAGCAATCACAGAGCATGAAATGAACCCGTCTTACCTTTAACCCTAAACCTCCACCTCTGTCTGGTTTTCTTTTACACTCACATAATTTGTCTTGTTTACTCACTCTTTCTCCGGCTCCTTTTACTCACTTGCTTGCCCTCATTTTTTGCTTTTGAACCTCTTTGAAAGCTGAGAGCCTTTGAAAATCAATTGGGCAGAATTGTCTCCAGTGTGAAGCTTCCTTTTCTCATGTCCGAGTTCCTAGAGGCTGAGGGATGTGTCCACTCCTCATATATATACTTGTCTTCACGTGGAAAATGTTCCAGAATTAGCAGAAAACATTAAACATGTTTGTCCATTACGCATTTCTTTTAAATTCCCAGAATTCCTTCAAAAGCTGGTAGATGGTATATACTGTGTTATAGAACGGCTGTGGAAAAATATTTCCCCCATCTGTACGAGCTGTAAAAGTGATGGATATAGCATACACTGCCCTCTATCAACACTGTGTTGTGGTAGAATTGTGTTCAGTATGTCTCCACCTTTTGTTTTGGGCCTTCATGCAGACTTTTCAGGGTTAGTTATGAATTACCCGTGTGGTGTAGTTACAGTTTGTGTTTGTGTTTGACATGTTCAGGTCAAGCATCATGATAAAGCATAAAATTATCGAATATTTTAGGTCTTAATGATGTTGCTTTTTCATATAGTTGTGAGAGGAAACAACATCCAGGAAACAACATGGACCAAAACTGGCCCATAGACGGCATCTTTCACATGGCTTCTTTCCATCATTATTTTGCATGCTTCTGACTCTTTAAGGAAATTCAGATTGAGTTAGGTAACTGGGTTTAACATCTAGGGAAGGGTCAGTGATATGCACACCACGAGACTATATAGTGAGCTAGCAACAGTCACCCTTTTTTCTTTTTCTTTTTTTAACAATGCAAGGTGAGCCAACAAAAGTGAAACTGTTTCAGCGCTGAATATAACAAAATTAGAGAAAGACCGAGAAAAGGCCTCCTGGAGGTCCAGCATTCCAGTGGCCTGGCCTCGATTCCTGGGCTGGGTGCTAACCCAGCCTCCGATGAGTTAATTCTCAGTGCTGGTCCCAAGCCTGGATTAAATGGGAGGGTGGCGTCAGGAAGGGCATCCGGCGTAAAACCTGTGCCAAATCTACACGTGCGGACCAAATGATCTGCTGTGGCAGACCCTTAACAGGAAACAACTGAAAGAACGACAACAACAACAGAGAAAGACCCCAACTAATGACAGTAAAATTTCAGAGTAAAACAGGAAGTTAACCCAGAACCCCATGTAAATCTAATCCCTTCAAAATAGTGCTTTCCCTTCCATCATACTTCTGTTACACAGTTATAGATAAATGATGACAGGTGCTGTTGTTTTGTAAAGGACTTTGTTGTAAGGATCTGTATGCAAGCAGCATATACTCTCTTAAGTACACTGTTGTGGCTGGCAGGTTGTTCAGAGCATCTGCTATTGTTCTTTGTCTTGTGATTATGTTTATATCAGATATGTGGTCTATTATTTAATTTGACCCACTACTTAAAAATAAATTATGGTAATTTAGTTGAAACACTGTTTTTTTTTTTAATTAACTTTTTTTTTACATATTTACTAAGACGATAATGTAAAAGGTATAATATAGACATTTAAGACAAAAGCATGTCTATAGCTTTATACTATTCTATATTGTATACTGTAGGTCATTTTCATCCAGCACCTTTACTGATATTTCAGTTGCAGAGCCAATCAGAAGTGTGAAAAGTGCTAGGGGTATCACCGTGACTCTAAGGCTATGCTTAGTGTTGCACTGTAAAAAAAAAAAAAAAATTTATTTAATATCAGTGTAGTTGTCATTATTCAAAATACCCAAGCTTGATTATTAGCAACATAAACAATATTTATAGAAAAGACACCCTGAACCTATGAGCTGTTAAATCGAATCTCTTTATACTCTGGTGGCAGTGTAGAGAGATGGAACACCATCTTTTAATTGTACATGTTCTAATGATTTTACAGTTTTTTCTTTTTCTTGGTATTACCAGGTCCTACTTATATGAATGGCCATTATGTACCATAGGCCATTAAAATCATTATTTCAAACAAATAACTTCCGTAATGTAAATGTCCTCTGTAATTGATCATTACTACACTCAAGAATGCATATTGCTCCTTCCAGCGTACATTTAAAGAGCAACTAATGACAGCCAAGGCTTTTCTCTCGACACAATTAAAACCTGCACGAGCAAAGTAATACATGAAGAACAGCGTGTCTTTGATTCTGCACAGCAGGCACTAGTGACCTGCATGAACACATGGAGACTGTTTCAACACCTTATCCTGAGTTTTAATGACTACTGCTGTTTGACACAAAGAAATCAAGCAGACAAAAAGAAGAGGAAGCGTGGATGAGTTGAAGCAACGGCCTTTGTGAAAAGGCCATTTACAGACTATAATAGAAGGAATCATCAGTAAAGCAAGGGTACTCTTAAAATCTGGCAAACGGGCAATCTGTCAATGACCGTGCTCAGGCAAGACAGGTGTACCGGAAAGTTCTATTACGAAGAGGACACCTTCGTCGGTGAAGTAGTTAATAGCCCAGTGATTGCCCATTGTATATCTGGAAGCTCTTAATCTGAATCTCACCATAAATAGAGGCATATAGAAATATTCCGACTTCAGGGATCATGCAAGCCCACAGAAGACTTGCTTTTCAAACCGAAGGCCATGCAGACACTGGACCACTTTTGCTCACATAGGAACACAGGCCTATGTGGAACTCTACAGCTTTTAAAATGTATGCCTCCTATGTCAGGATATTTCAGTGCGACAGTCCTCACACTTCTCCAACACACCAAGCTGTCCCGGCCATCTGCGGTGGCTCACTGACTTTCTGATGGACAGGAAACAGTACGCTTATGGGACGAAACACAGCATTCATTGAGTTCTGTTTTTTGTTCAGCGCTCTTATCATGGCATCCATGACCTTCTATGTGTTCGTTTTTCTTTTCTGAAGAAGAGCTGTTAATTGGTTTTATACTTAAACATGACACACGTGTATACAGGCAGGAGGCAGAACACATGGCGTCCCAGTAGAGTTCTGGAGCTAAACCCTCTAAAAGCTGTCGAGACGATTGTGAGTTGCAGTTAATTATCGGTCAGTCAATACAGATAACTAGCTCGTAAAACAGAGCTATATACTGTAACTGCGGCTCATATTCCAATCGTATTAGTCTCATTCCTCACATCGCTTTTTTCTATCATGGAGCTCAGCAGAGAGTCTTCTTCATCAGTAGATTGTAGTTGCTTGCGATCATCTTTGTAGATTCAGCAACACTTGTCAGAAGTTCAGTGTGGGGTTTATTATGGTTTCAGACCTGAATATAATTCACAATACGCCATTATGAATCATCTGAGTGGAGCTCAGCATTTTTGGCTTGTTTGACTTTATTGGAACTTTTTTGTTGCACTAATTTTTACTTTGCCAAGTAAAAATTTAGTTAGCCAATTCCCAGCATTTTGTTTATTATAGTGCTGTAGAGCTCTGCCTATAATTATTCACATACACAAAGTTATATATATATATGTGTGTGCTTGATTGTTCAGTTAAATTAATGAAATTTGAAATATTTATTTAGTAGCAATGGAGAAGCAAGGCCAGATGTCTATAAATCATTAAAGGTAATTGCAGTAGGCAGTTTTGAGTTCTTCATTGCTGGTCTCTTGTGCTGGTCTCCTGGGCTGGTCTCTGTAGTGGAGGTGGCATCTGCTAGTGTGGCACTCTGAGGGACTAATATGGAAAACTCTTTGGTTCAGGTATGATCTACGTCACGCAGGAGAGACACACGGCCATATGTTTGGCTCCTTAAACAGCCAGCACATGGTGGTGGTTTCTGAATTCCGAATGCGCATGCACTGGCCAGTTTATGCACAAGGCAAAGTGTACAGTGGGGACATGAATAATTCACTTTGTTTGACAGAGCGAAATAGGAAATGAGAAGAGCTTCAGAGTGGAATAAGAGAGAGTAGGAAAGAGAGAGAGGATGCAAGAGACAGAGAAAGACAGAGAGAGATGTCTGAAATCTATTGGGACTTTTTATGCAGCTGCCTAGTATGGGGTATAGCGTAAATATTTCACTTGACATCACTGAGACATCAAAGCTTGGCCTTACTAACCGCTTCACATAGTTAATGAATTGTACATTTATTGTACACCAGACTCATCGCTGCTGTATCTGCATGCATGGTTTGTTGTTTTGTCACATTTTGTCTGGCTTGTAGGCTACAGGCTTGTATATATGTGTGTGTGTGTGTGTGTGTGTGTGCTGGCCAACTGCAACTGTATGATGTAATGAAGATGAAATATGTATCTCATACTGCTACAGGCTTTTCAGGATCATAAGAGCTTCCAGAGAATATCCCTCTTACAAATCTTTCTCTTAGCGCTGGAGTAGACAGGTATCTACCGTTATACTTCAGATTCGATAGAGTAGCATCTCGTTACCGTACATTTTCAATGGTTTGATTGTACGTCTTAGGTTTTCTTTCTTTTAACGGAATAAATCGTTCACTATGACGGAAGTACAATAACGGAAAATGAATAAGGACATGCAGCGATTTGTGTGCTGCATTCGAAAGCTGTGTTTTAGATGAAACATGCTTAATTAAACATTAGCTTTCTGGCCCAGAGACTTGCCAGGTGCTAGCAAAATATTCACCTGTTTCGAAAAAGTGCACAAAAAGCGCTACAGATTTAGTGATTTGGAAAAGGGACTCACATTTTTCTTCTTTTGTAAACTATTTGTGCTGGAAAGACCCTATTTGGTGTTTAAAACAAAGTGAAAAAAAAGAGTCAACTCTGCTGGTGTGACTTCAGGGGGTGTGTCTGAAGCACGGGAAGCTTTATTTCACATTGTGCTGTTAGTTCAAGGCACACAAGTCTCCGAAGCTCAGACATGAACTTAACAATCACTTCAGAGATTTCTTAAACTGTGTGCTAAGAAATAGGCTTTACACGAGTCAGGATACAGAGGAAGTTTCATAGTTTTTCAGAGCCGGGCTTGAATGTTTCTGACTGTATCACTGATAATGACAATTTATGATGAACATGTTATGATAATAATTGCCGGGTTCGAACAGGCAGGGGTCTTTCTGTGTGGAGTTTGCATGTTCTCCCCGTGCCTGCGTGGGTTTACTCCGGTTTCCTCCCACAGACCAAAAACATGTACATTAGGTTGATTGGTAATTCTAAATTTCCCATAAGAGTGAGTATGTGTGGTTGTCTGTCTGCGATGGACTGGTGACCTGTCCAGGGTGTACCCCTGCCTTTCGCCCAATGTGTGCTGGGATAGGCTCCAGCAGATCCCCGTGACCCTAAGTAGGAATAAAGCGAGTATAGAAAATGGATGGATGGATGTTATGATAATAATTGACTTATCTTGCAGTCTTTTCAATGTATTCTCTGATACACACACATATTTAATGGAATGCCTTGTATCGAAAGCCCTACTTTTTGTACTGCAACCCTACCTCATGCATTATATTGCTTAGTGTGCATGGGTTTATGTTATCCAATGATTACCCAGGTTTCTGAGCCAGGTTTTGCGTATTTATATCTTTGTTGGACTGGCACTCTATAAATTTAAGTAGGCACATTTTATACATCTTTCCACAGAGTTTAAATGATTCGATAATGATGTGAATGTGGGTTCTCATTGAGAAGTAAACAGATGGCTGAGGTGGGTCTCTATCAGCAGCTGTGCTGGGGTAGTTGCCATCAATCTACTTCACATCGGCCACCAACTCTCAGTCAGGTGCCTCAATAGTAAACACTTGGCCACAGGCTGTTTTTTTAAGTAGCAGACATTTAAGATGGTCTCACTCGCAACACTCACAGATACGTTCCAATTCAGTTCATATGGAAGGGTGATATTAGGGTGGGAGTTTTACTTTGGCTTTTTATGTTACACATACAGAATGAAACAAATTGAGAGGATTTTTTTATGCCGTTGCCTTCAAATCAGGGTTTACAGACTCTAAAAACACATATGCATGAATAATCCAGTACGGCACTGCTAAAAAATCTGTGCTTAATTCACTGTCATAGAGTAGCCGTGGGACATCCCTATTTCTCCCAGAACAAGAGTGTATGTTTTTCTCATCCCAAGGAAGGCATAAGCTATCAAATATTCTAAAAGCTCCTCCTAGAGTAATTAAAATAACATCAGGCACTAAGTATACAGAAAGCTGCGTTCATTAGTTTCCATTTTTCATGTAGTGTCCTGCGTTCATCTAAAGCCGCCGACTAAATCGGGCGCTGTAGCTTTGTCTTAACCGGCTCCATATTTTCTTGTATAGTGTCTGTTTTAAGCATATTTTATCTTATTATTAGTAGTGATATTTCACAAAGACACAGTCCTGCAGCAATTTAGCCTTTTTGCACCAAATTTCTTCTGAGATGTATGCAAAAGTGGTGTTGCTTTGATCAGATCTGCCAAAATCTAAACCGCTTTCTTCAAACATTTCTCCTTCCATCATGTTCTATTTCCTAAGATATTCAATAGCCTTCAAATTGCACTACATTTACTATCATTGGAATGACATGTGCCTTTATCCCGATTGTCTTGCTTTGAGGCAGAATTATAAAACAGACAACTGTACAAGGGAAAAGCATGAAATACAATATAAGTGATATAAACCAATCACTCTTTAAAAACAAATTTAATAGAAATAAATATGAACCCAGATAAATGCAAGCACACGAGAGGTTTTCTTTCCCTCCAGTTCCAGACAGCCAGTGCTGCAGTATGCCATTTGGGAGAGTTTGTGAGGGAACAGAAAATCTCCTTAATTCCAACTTGAGCACATATACACATTCACACATAAATATATGAATATAAAAAAGCACTGATACTATCTAGTAAATATCTCTAGTAAATAAGAACTGAAGCATGGATTCATTATAAGCTGAGATATATACTTAAATTTATTTATTTATTCATTCATTCATTCATTCATTCATTCATTCTCTTGGGAACTTGAGGTGTTTGAGGTAGGAATTTACCTTACGTAAGGGTTTGGTTGGAGAAATTTAGCCTTTCTGAATTGCGTCTTTTATTTTTAAAGGTTTTTTCCCCCTCTGTGATGTAAATTGCCCTGTAAGTCAAGGTGCTTTCAGCTCACCATTGTTAAGAATGAATTTAATCTTGCTAGCCGGATCACCTAGTTAATAGAGTGCAAAGCAGTCCACAGTGTTTAATAGAGTTTAGATGATTTGCAGAGCAGTCAATCATTTATATATTCATTCATTCATTCATTCATTCATCGTTGTGCTTTTCCTGTTGGAAGTCATGACGGAGACTGGATGAGAAACTCAGCTTAGATCAGTGATGGATTCCAGTTCCTCCTTCAAGCATTCCCAAACCATTTTTATAAGGTGCTCGAGGCATGCTAACCGACTCCTCTTGATTTAGAGGAGCAGTGGCTCTACTCTGATCCTTTCCCAGATTGCCAGCCTCTTCATCCTATCACTGAGAGAAAGTTCAGCAACCCAGAGGACGATCCTCAATTCTGCTGCCTGTGGTTGTGACCTTATTCTTTCAGTAACTGCTAGCAGCTTGTGACTGTAGGTGAGGATAACACTGGTAAACAGATGATAACTCAGAGTTCACAGAATACTAGTTAGTTTAGTTTATACTAAGCCCTCTAATGGAATCACTGAAGAGTATACCGGACACCTCGTCTATCTACTGAGGAGAGATAATATTTAATAAAGAAGGAGCATGTGCACCATTGTCTTGAATGTCACATAATTACATAGTGATGGAAAGGGTCAGAACCTGGAGTCTTGTTGAAGACCTAGGGCAGAGCTGCACAAAGAGGTCTCAATGAATTTCAAGCTTAATTTAAATACAAATGAAGGAATCTGTTGAATGAAATAGATTAAGCTTGTGTGAAGCATCGCTCATACTCATTGAATTTTTGAGTAAACAGTAGTAACTGTAGTGCGGAGTGGAAGAAGCCCATTAGCTTTGCTCTGAGCAGCAGTTTAAAATCTGCTCTGTTTTTTCTTCTGCTGCCTCACAAAGAGACCAGGCTGTGCTATGAAGAGACAAATGCGTGTGCGTTTGCATGAATTAGAGTGAAACGACAGTTTAGAAAATTATAAGCTTGTGCAAACAAGTGTAAAGGGAAAGAGCGGGAGAGAAAGAGAGAGTGAGAGAGCAGGGTCACTGTTAGAGTGATAGTGCTCACAGATAGAGAAATCCATTTCAGGAACAAAAGTGAATTAGGACAAGGGAGGACAGTAATGAAAGTGAGAGATGGCCAAATTGGCGATGTTCACTGGGATGAGAGTGGTGAAGTGGAGAGATGCGGTGCTGGAATGAGGAGACTGATTTTGCCCAATGACACTGAGAGGAAACACAAAGGCACCTGAGCGAATCAGTGAAAAGTGCAGGGTGTGCACATTGATCCAGCCTAGATCTCAAAGTCAAAGTCAAAGAAGCTTTACTGTCATACCTAGATCTCACCTATACACTCAGTATAGATGTATGAGCTTTAACTGTAATGATCATGTGATGCACAGAATTCGAAACAGCATTTGCTTCCTCCCGTTTGATGCAAAAGAATAAATTCTTAGCAAGCAATTCATTTTCACTTGAAATGCACACATTTTTTTTTTGCTTGACACACATTAAATAAAACGTATCCATGAAATTATACATATCTTGAATTTCAAGCAAGGATGATTCAGTCGTTAGAAACCTGGAGCCTATCTCAGGGGACTCAGGGCACAAGGCAGGTATGCCCTGGACAGCATGCCAGTCTATCACAGGGCACAATCACACACACTTACATACCCATTCACGCATTATAGACAATTTAGAGATGCCAATCAGCCTACAACAGAGGTTTTAGGACTTGGGGAGAGTACCCAGAGGAAACCCATAAGGCATTGAGAGAACAAGCAAACTCGGAACAATAATCATAGTGAAACTGAACATAAAGAAAGAAGAGATGTTGGGCTCAATGTTGCAGTGTGAGCTACTCAGTTAGTTAGTTTTCTCCGAGATGGTAAGTATGATGTTGCGTTAGCATGAAAGTTACGGGAGCTGAACTGTTTAAGCAGAATGTACAGAAGAGGTGCTGAGAGAGACTAAAGTGCTGCCGCATCAGTCTCTAGGTAGAGATGAAGTGAGGGCGTCCCTTACATCAGGGTTGTGGGTAATGTATTAAAAGATTAATCAAAGTGGCAACAGAATCTGTCAACGAATTTTATTATAAAGTAAATCGTTGATGCCATTGAAGATCACAATTTAATTAGAAAGATTAATATGCAAGTCACTCCGGGGGGGTGGGGGTGGGGTGGCTGGTTTGGTTTTTAACTTTCACCTTAACCTTGACAGCATTTCATGAGAAATGAACCATGTTTAAGTGTGTGTGTGTGTGTGTGTGTGTGTGTGTGTGTGTGGTTATTGTGTTATGATTCTTGCCAAGTGATGCAGCATAGCATATGGTCAAACCTGGTAAACACACACACACACATATACACACAAACACACACACAATGTCAGATTGTTTATTTGACTCCACAGATCGACCATGTAATTCATGCTGTCTCTTAAATGCTTTGAAAATGAGCTGTGATGATGACATTAGCATGAAATCAATAAAAAATTCTTGATTGGACTTTATTCATTTTCTTTCTCACTCTATATAATGATATAACCCATGTATTAACCTTTAAAAATGATTCAACAATAAATAAAGCCACAAACCCTCGCACACTACTGCACTATAGCTTGTCACTGCATGGTGAGAAACCTTAATGTGCTACAGTATTTTTACCTCATGTGTTTATCTGCTAATCGTCTAACCTTTCTTTCTTTTTTGTCCATCTCTTTTTTTGTCTTTCCCTCCTCTGTAATCCTCTCTAGTGTCCCCCCTTTCTCCTCCCCTCCTTTTCCGTCCTCGTCTCTTCCGTGCGTGAGTGTGTGTGTACGTGTGCATGCGTGTGTGCGTGTGTGTGTGTGAGAGAGAGAGAGAGAGAGAGAGCAGTGCTGGGGGTATGAGTGTGTGTGTGCACGCGTGTGAGAGGGCTATGCAGACGGTGCTCCACACGCACGGAGCATGCTTGTGAGTGGAGGCTCCGGCCAACATGAGCCTCCCGAGCCCAGAGCGCGTCCACAGCATCAGTCCAAACCCGCGTGCACCCTCCTCCCTTTCTCGCTCCCTCCCTCACTCCCTCCCTTGCTCCCTCTCTTCGTCCACGAGCCTCAGCCGCACCGCCTCTCCTGCGCCAGCCAGGGGGACAGCTCCCGCAGTTCCCACGGTGACGGTTGCCGAGCGCCGGCCTGCCCCATGGAGGAAGCCCAAGGCAACACGCTGGTCGTCCGCATCGGCATCCCCGACCTGCAGCAGACGGTGAGTACACTTGTCTCTCCAAACTCTCCCCCTCTTTCTCTCACTCCTCTCTCTTCTCTGTAGAGCTTTTTCCCCCCTCGCACTCTGTCCCATTCTCTCTTCGTTGCCGGTCCACCTGCACGCTCCGTTTGTTGTTTTCACTCTTTGCCTTTTCACTCTGTTTCCTGTCTAAATAAATCTAAAAAGCGCTCTTCATTAGCAGTACCACGGCTGACTTTGACAACTGAGCACTTAAGCAGGGAGAGCGAGCAGCGAGAGGTGAGAGAGTGTTTGCCTTGTGGGACCGGTGTAATTCTTACAAAGGGTAATTTTGCCTCTTGAGCTGTCAAACTTGACAGGTTGTTGCCCTGTAGTGTACTGTGTCCCTGCAGCCTGTTCAAGAGAATCGCACATATGGCTGTGATGGATAAGGGGCAGAGAGAGAAAGAGAGAGAGAGAGAGAGAGAGGCTGAGAGAGGCAGGGTGCCTCTTTCATTCTCTCCTGCATTTCATTTCTCTGAAGTGTAGTTACTAACCTGTATGATTTCTGAGGACAGATCATGCAGTAGCCATGTAATTAATTCGGTTTCTGCGTCCAGCAGGGATTGCTGTGTGATTGTGGAGATCTGCCCTGATGCTGTCTGTGAAACACGTGGAGCTTTTGCTGCAGGCTTAATTGGCATCTCTGTGTGTGTGTGTGTGTATGCAGTCACATATGGCTGCTTGATTTATGCCGTTTGAGGCCTGGATGTGAACATAGGTCTTGTACAGACACTGCAGTGACAGAGGTTATTCTAAAGAGTCCTTGCAATTTACTCGTTTGCTGGATAATTTATTTCATTATGGAGCTCGCTGTACGCTGTGTCGTGTCCCAGCAAGTTTTATTACCACAACTTCCTCCTATGACTGGCTTTGGTTTTAGTAGCAGCAATTTTTTTCTGAATGAGAATCGTGACTGCTGTAAAGGAATACGCTCAGATTTCTTTTAACTATGGGAATAATTGCATTATACAGGTTGGTTGTGGCCTGGTATGGAAATTCGTGCTGTGTCTAAACCTTTTCTAATCTGCATAACCCCTCTTCTTTCTCTGTGGGATTATATACCACATGTGTGATCCCAAAGAATAAGAAAGTGGCAGAATCCTGTCCAGCTGTCCGATCGCTAATAGGTGAGTGTGTGTGTGTGTGTGTGTGTGTGTATGTGTGTGTGTGTGTGTGTGTGTATGTAAAAGAACTCATTAAAAGAAGAAAGCCAAAGTGTTGTGTGTCCTTTAGGGACGCCTGTGCTTCTGTGCTAATAGAGCAGGGTGAATGAGAGCACAGAGAAATCTGTAAATGTCATACTTTCACAAGCAACTCTGCTCCATGCCGCTTTCAAATGTTAATGCACACATGCTAAATGTGAACACATTCCCTCCATGCATTAGAATAGACATTTTTTCTGCCGTTTTCTTCCTGTAGAATGTCTAATCTTGAAGTAGCATTTAGCATGTAGCTGTACAGTATATTTGTATGGGTGTATGTATGTAGCTAGCGGTATATCATACCACTTTCTGTATCTGTTTACTACTCTAAATATTCATATCTGTATCTGGGTTTTTTTTGGATTTAAACCCATATGTGAGTGTGGCCTGGACCCCACCACTATCGTGGCTCTTGAACGGGTAACTGGTTTTGACCTTCAACTAGGAACTAAAAGAAAATGTACCAACTTGGAATTCCTACTCGTAAACTCTGGACGGTCTTCATAACCCTGAGTTTTAATGTATGACTATATGACACTGATGAGCTAACTCACTCATCACGGTTACCTGGATTGATTGCTGCTAACGAACATCAATATAGATCATGACATAGTTCAGACTTCCCTCTTCCAAGGTAAGTCA
Organism: Hemibagrus wyckioides; assembly: GCF_019097595.1. NCBI lineage: Eukaryota > Metazoa > Chordata > Actinopteri > Siluriformes > Bagridae > Hemibagrus > Hemibagrus wyckioides. The sequence continues at coordinate 23,956,407 of NC_080713.1, forward strand.
AATGGAACATACACTATATTGCCAAAAGTTTTGGGACGTCTGTATTTACATGCACATGAATGTAATATGGAGTTGGCCCGCCCTTTGCATTAACAGTTTCAACTCTTCTGGGAAGGCTTTTCCACAAGATTTAGAAGTATGTTTATGGGAATTTGTGACCATTCCACTAGAAGCGCATTCGTGAGTTCAGGCACTGATGCTGGATGCTGGCTCGCAGTCTCCGCTCTAATTCATCCCGAAGTTGTACAGTCAGGTTGAGGTCAGGATTCTGTGCAAGTTCCTCCACACCAAACTCCCTCATTCACGTCTTTATGGACCTTGCTTTGTGCACTGGTGCTCAGTCATGTTGGAACAGGAAGTGGTCATCCCTAAACTGTTCCCACAAAGTTGGGAGCATGAAATTGTCCAAAATGTCTCGGTATGCTGAAGCATTAAGAGTTCCTTTCACTGGAACTAAGGGGCCAAGCCCAACCCCTGAAAAACAGCACCTGAATTCAATGAGTTGGAGAGGTGTCCCAAAACTTTTGCCAGTATAGTGTATACCCCAAGAAACAGTGGGGAAAAAAACCCAGAGGTAGAAATGCCAGCACTGTCAGCATGTCATAAATAAACACTGTAAATGCATTGTGCACCATGGTCTTTGTTTGTCCCGTGAGCTTCATCTGAGTTCTCTCTTGCATCTGAATGAAAGGAAAAACCTCTAGCTTGCGCTCCTTTTTTTGTCACATCCCATGGGATCTCAGTCCCAATGCACTGTGGCCCTTTCTAGCAATATTTCTGTAGAAAACAGTGCAAGCGTTATTCATATCTGTATTTGTATCCATTTAGAAGACATTATTTGTTCAACCTGAGTAAGGGGAAGGTACAGGCATAAAGGAAGTGGTATAGCTCACTGGTTAAAATATTGGACTAGGGATTGGAATGTTATAATCTGCAATCTCAGGTCCCTCAAGATACTGGTTCTGGGGCCTTGGGCAAAACCTGTAGAGGTCAGCTGTATAAAAAAGTAAGATAAGTTCTGGATAAGGGTGTCTGCCAAATGCTGTAAATGAATAATGTATTCAGGTTTGCTTGTCTTTAATATGTATGTTTGTATTTATGTAATATTTGAGCTATACCTGTCAGTATTTTGTAGTGGTAGGTTTTAGACTTACAGTTTATTCCCAGAACATTATAGCAGTACATTGCATGTCTGTGAAAACTAATAAGAACTGGTCTCACTTCCAAAACACACACCTGACTTCTGTAGACCTCAGACAGGCAAGGAGATAGTATTTTTTTATCTTTCAAATGTATGACAGCTCTTTTGAAATAACATCTATTTTTCATGCACCTATGAAATTAGAGGGCTTTGTACCGTTTACTTCAACAGGGACTCTTCAAGTAGGAACTCTTCCATGTTCCATTTTGCTGTACTCCTTCCCTGGAACCGAGAGAAATGCATTAGCCCATTTTCCATCAGCCCATGAGAATTTTTTTTGCATTAGCCCATGCGGCATAGTACATCGTTGTGAGCCACTGCTTTTAATTCTCAGTTGTATCAGTGAAGGAGATTAGTTAAGGCAAAACACGAAAACAAAAAATGAAAACTGAAGGTAACCTGTTCTGGTCTTTCTGACCTGAATCTTTCGCTATGAACAAAGCCCTGAACATTGACCTCTGCAGGACGCAGCAGAGAGCAGAAACACAACAGGGTTTTTTTTGCGATTCTGAGATTTCAGTTGTGAGCTCAGGAAATTCACCTTTTCTTCACAAAAAACCTTAAATCCTTATTCCCTTAAGCACAATCTACATCTTGTCTCCTCTGTCTCATATATACGTCTACAACCTTCAATGAACTTTGAAGCTGAAACTGGTGTTTGTTCTTGTGGTTTCCCTTTTTCTAGTCTTGATTTGTTTTCCTCATTATTGATAACACAGTTACAGTTACAGTTAAGGGGTAGTTTGTTGTGTCCATGTGTTAATGTGGATGCTGATTTTCTGCAGTGATGACATTCATAGTATTAATTATATTATGCAAAATAAGTGATGTATCTGTAATCTGTGATTTATCAGGAAAAGTAATCTAATATATATAATTATAAGATAATTATAACACACGAATACATAGCAGGTGAAGAAGCATCCTGAAGTTCCCAGGAGTAATATTATTAATCACCATATACATTAAACATCCCTGTCAGTACTACAGAGCCGGTAATATGGTAATAGGCAGTCGGAAATTTCATGGAACTGAAAACTAATCATTACCAGATACAGTCATTTCACAACATGTGGAAGGTAAGAGAGGCCAGCAGTGACTGGAAAAGAGCTGAAGGATGACCTGAAAGCAGCAGGAGCAGCAGTTACATAGAGAACATAAAGCAATGTAGGTGCTTCAGTCACCTCTGTACCCAAGTACTCTGCTAGAAAATAAGCACCGAGATGCACTTTTTAAAAAAAAATTTCACATAAGCAGACTGAACTCTTTCCGAACAAAAGACCGAAAGCAAAATCTTTGGCAGCAATTCGGCTTGCCATGTTCCGAATGGTTAAGAATGGTTGTAAGAAAGAATGGTTGTGTGTATTATGCCAAGCTCCAAGCGATACACAGAGTGGGGAGCTTCATGATATGCGGCTGCTTCTGCTAGCAGTTCTACACATCATTAAAGGAAGGATGAATTAAGCAGTGAAATGGCACATATTAGAGGAGAATTTCATCATATCAGCTGTATACTGTTTAGTTCATATTTAGTACAAAGTCTTTGTAGAATTTGAAAAGGATATCTTCTGTGGAAGTACACTATGTTTCCAAAAGTTTTGAGCCATCAGCCTTTGCACGTGAATGTAATATGGAGTCGGCCTGCCCTTTAGAGCTATAACAGCTCCAACTCTTCTGAGAAGGCTTTCCACAAGGTTTAGGAGTGTGTTTATGGGAATTTTTTGACCGTTCCTCTAGAAGCATATTTGTGAGGTCAGGCACTGATGCTGGATGAGAAGGTCTGGCTCACAGTCTCCGCTCTAATTCATCCCAAAGGGGTTCTATCAGGTTGAGGTCAGGACTCTGTGAAGTTCCTCCACACCAAACTCTCTCATCCATGTCTTTATGGACCTTGCTTTGTGCACACACACACACACACACACACACACTAAATTGTCCTGTTTGCACGCACATGTCACTTTACATTTATATATATTTATATTAATCCTGTTTACATGTGTCACTTTAATATCTGCAATCACTGTATACACTGTTCTTTCATTGACTAACATTGTCTTGTTCATTGCACAAAGTCAGCCTATATGTTGTTTGTCTGCACTGTCTTGTCTTGTCTTGTCTTCCGGTGCACTTCTGTTGTATGTCTAGTTCTTAAAGACTACACCTTAAGTATAGTTTAATTTTTTAGTTTAATTTGAATACTTAAATTATAATTATAGTTTAATTTTTTTATCTCTATGTTATAGCTCTATGTTTGTCTGCGTCACTGTACTTTGTCTGTGTTCTGTGTAGCACCTCTGGTCTAGGAGGAATGTTGTTTCACTTCACTGTGTACTGCATCTGCTATATATGGTTGAAGTGACAATAAAGCTTCTTTGACTTTGACTTTTGACTTTGTGCCCTGGTGTACAGTCATGTTGGAACAGGAAGGGGTCATCCCCAAACTGTTCCCACAACGTTGGGAGCATGAAATTGTCCAAAAGTGTCTTGGCATGCTGAAGCATTAAGAGTTCCTTTCACTGGAACTCATACAAACCCAACCCCTGAAAAACCCCTGAATTAATTGATTTGGAGGGGTGTCCCAAAACTTTTGGCAATATAGTGTATAATAAATAACAAAATGAGACCCTTTGCTGTATATTCACTGTACTCTATACTCTGTATACTGTACTCTAATTAAACTGAAAAAACAATTAAAATTAGGTTGAAAAAGTCAGCTTTAATAAGCTGTAATGGGTCATCCGTAACAATTATAGTAACTACGGCTCTAATCTCCCTATAGGACCAATTACAGTAATATGAAGTAAAAGAATCATGTCTATTATTTGTTTGCAAATCTTTTGCAGAAAAGGTGTCCCTATAGAATTGAGCATGGAAGTCACCTGAGGCCGGGTCTCTTCCCAGGTACCGCTCTGCCTGGGCCATAATGCAGCCATTTGCAGTTTTTTTCTTGTTTCTGAGGCTTTTTGCCTCCAGGTGTGTCTGTAGTAAGTGAAATGCATGCTCACTGGGGTTCAGGTCAGGTGAAAGTCCAGCTTTGAAGGAAACTCTATAGTTGCTTTAGCAGCATGTTTTTGCATCAAGGGCTGGTCATTGAGTTTTTAGTTTTTGGTTTCTAGCTCTGGGCAGTTAAGATGCGTCTGCGCAAGTCAGATTCCACTGCCATCAGCAGTCATTTATTACAACAATTCTTTTTCTGGCAGCTCAACATGTCCATGACACCATTACTCACATTTATCCCCACAGATCCTCCTTTCCACCACTCTGGCACATATTTATCATTTCATCTTTTTTTGAGGCTTACTTTTGGTTTGTATCTTTGGTATCACTGTTAACACCTCTTTTGTTGTGTTATATGTCTCTGATTGATTTATTTTGAGATGGCTTGTTTCACCGACTTTGTTGCTGTTTTCTCTTCACACCAGAGAGGTGTCAAGCATCGAATGCAAATGGCACATCTTGAGTCAATTCTAGACCTTTTCCTAGCTCTCTTGTGTGCCTTGTGCACTCTTGTATATCTAAAGAGGTAATGACGCAAAGCGGTCTGGGAAATAACCGAGTAACATTTGGCGCTCTTAAAAAAAGGGGGGGACTTTGGGCTACACAGATCCTATACAGTTCACAGTATACGGACATTTATATCATAGCTAATGTTCTGAACTTGCCGTTGTTTGTTTATTTCAGAGTATAAACGCAAAAATAACAAATGTACCATTGATATTCAATGTCTTATAACCTGGACTAGAGGTGTGTATCAGGACTGTCGCAAAGGTGTGTGTTATTAAACTCACAGGACAAAGAAAGGCCTGGAAAGTTGTTAGAGAAGTCATCTATAAGCAAAGCTGATTAAAAAATGAATGCCTGTAATGCAGACAACACGCATAAGCCAAGATCAATATTGCAATTCGTACATCTAAATTCTTGTAATTTCTTTTTGTTTGTATCGTTTAGCAAACAGACTCATGCATACTGTATCAGAGACGTTCGGATTGAGCAGGGGCTTTCAACAAGCTTAGAATTTTAATATTCCATAAAGTATTTTGGCTATTTTGTGTAGTAATAGTAAGTCAAAGCGACTGCAGTATAATCTTGTGCTCATCACTTATCCACTAAGAGGAACTGATAAATAAGTTCTAAATATCTTCAGGGTTCTAGTATAATTCTAGTCACCTTGACAATCCACTTCCTAATTATTTTCATGTCTTATTAGTCACATATTCATGCTATTTATTAGATAATTTAGTGATGTTTCTTTTTCCGCAAAAAAAAAAAGCATTCAAAGTTTTCTCTTTTTCTCATTTATAGTCTTTATTTGCATCAGTCGTGTCTTCCCAGTTGCCATAACTTTGCAGAGTGAAATGCGAGCTCGGTACACGGAACACACCTCGCAATGGCAGGACAGAGGTTAACAGGAACTCCTACATTAACTGCTATATTGATGCATACATGTACATCCTGTACACAACCTACACAAAGATGGGGGGAAGCTATTAATATTCCAGATTTTTATTCATACTAGTCAAATGTGATAAATTTAGATATTGCCCTGGATGGCAGGGACAAAAATACAACAAACCAACTTGGAAAGCAATAAGCAAAAGCTATTCCCCTGTGTACGGAACTCCAGACTTTGCTGACGTAACACAACAGTCGGGCATATTCCAGTGCAAAATCACTTTGAGTGAAAATAAATCAGAAGCTTGTGGAAGTGCCAAGCTGTCTGAGTTTATTTCTGAGTTTATTCCAAATTATTTGCCGGGACTTCATTTCTATGAGGCATATTTAGGATCTATTTTTAAGTTTCAAGATGTCCACATTTAAGGCTTCCAAGTTGCGTGACAGGAAAGTGTTCGCCTTGTCATCGGGCGATTGAAATTGAGTGGGATGGACGGCATCCTCTTTCTCCCCGTCCAGTCATAGAGATTTTAGTCAGCTGTGGGCATCTGTGAGCTCAGGTATGTGGAAGAGGACATATAGTGCTTTTCTCAAAGTGTGTTACTCTGCCTCGTGATGCAGCATGAGCAGCAGTTTGGTTCACATGTCTCTGAGGAAGTACCTTCACTCTCCCGGGTTATTTGAAAGGGGAGAACTGACTGGAGGGTGGGAATTTGGCAGCTGACCAAACAGTGGGAGAAAGAAGGGGGAACAAAGGATATCTTAATATGCGCCAGAAAGGTGGATGCTTGCATAGTACTTTCTTAATATATCTCTAGCAATATTTTGTTGGTGTATAGAAACTGTGAAGGTTTTCAGTAATGCAGGTCTTGTCTCATTTTGTCATTTACCTATGAACTGAAAAGACGCTCCAGATGAAGGCAGAAGATTCTTTAAGGTATCATCACCTCATGCAGCTTGACTTACTAACCTACCACTGTGAATCAGTAGGCATTTAACTGTTAAATGCATACATCACTGGTGACTTACTGTAAAACATTTTTCCTCTTTTTAGTAACTTTCTACCTTGAACAAGCAAAAAAATTCTCTCTCAATTTCTGCTTATTTTAAACTTCTGTTCGAAGTAATTGAATGAATGTGGCTCCAAAGCCCCCCCTGTCCTACTCCTGCCATTGCTCTTCGTTGAAATCGTTTTCCTTTCCTATCTTTCCTACTAACCTCTCCTCTTTACCTCTCTTATGGGTTTTGTGAATTGGAAGGCATCTTGCCCCCTCTTCTGGCATGCCTGTTTGGTTGGCATGATGATGCCATCCATCACGATGACTGTGTGGTGGCAGCCGTGTGGTTTGTGGAGGCGGCTCACGTTTTCCTGATGCTATTTTTATCTCATTCAACACCAACCAGTCCATGTGTGTGTGTATGTGTGTGTGTGTTTGCTGGGCCATTCAGGCTGATCACGAGCTCCAACTCTATCTCACTCTCTGTCTTTCTGTCACCATCCTTTCCTATGTTTCACTGTCCTTCTCTCTTTATTTGTCTCTCTTGATTTCCCAGAGCCGTGTTTGCCCTGGGAGTACAGTTCATGCCTTTCAAACCTTCACTGGGACAAAGAGAATTTTGGACTCTGGTGCTAAACTGCACTGTGTTAGACAATGGGGCTATCTACTACATCTATCTACCGCTAGTGTGTATTGTGTTTCTGTGTGTGTGTGTGTGTGTGTGTGTTTGGACACTAACCACTGCATTGTAGCCATCAGACTAACTGCAGCATATTTAGGGCTTTCCCTGTACTCCTCCCTACAGCTATAATAGCGCACGTCTCTTGAAGCTGTACTGATCACTGCATGAATTGTGTGTCGTATTCACAGAAGTTAACAGTAGTTTCCAGAAGAAAGCTCAAACCACACACTCGTATCATAGCAGGAGGTTATTGAGAAAGGTCGATTTTTTTCTTTTTCCACCACCACGCTAATTACGGATTCTGCAGGGGAGAAATGGTGGAGTAATTGTATCCTGTTTATTCACGGCTCATGTAATAAGTCAGATGAATAGTTCAATCAGAATAATGTTACATTTCTCAAGTGCCGTCGGTCAGACGAGGACATTATTACATGACTCACCACCAAGCATACAAATTAACCATGAATTAGCATGACTAAACCATGACACGGTTGCTTGAATCCTTGTTTATTTGCCATTTCCAATGAAAACATGGCTGTCAAAGTTAAGGTTAAAGTGAGAAAGAAAAATCCACCCTGAACGTCTCCCTGAATGATTCATCTTCATTCATTTTGTCATGAAATTATGAGCTTTTTTGTAGTTTAAACACATATAACACTTTCCTACATTACCCACAATCCCAATCTACCTTCTGATAATTAGCCCTCCCTCCATGTCTGCCTGAAGAGAACAATGCTTTAGTGCTACAGACTGTCCACTCCTCTATCCGCTCATATGTAAACTATGTGCTCAAACATACCAGTTTCCAAAGCTTCAGCTTTCATGCTAATACCACCATTGCGCTAGTCATATTGTAGATTACCAACCACTCCAGCTGAGTCTTATCCATAACTGTGTATGTGAATACTGACTGAATGACAATACTTAATATTGATGTTTTTGTTTGCACCTCATGAACAAATTATATTACCGGTCTCATGAGAAGAATCTCATGAGAAGAATGTCTTGTCCCATCTCCTAAGCATTTGAAGTCAACATCAACATCAGTCATCTTAAAGATGTAAGATACTCATATTATAGCACTCCATGCACAGTTGCTGTCTCTTTGCACTGCAGATCCTACATACAGTATTAAACATAATATATTAACTTGCATGGTTATTTACTAATCTTTGAGGTTTGGGTTTGATGATTGGCAGCATAACAAACCATCTGTTGTGATGTAGATGGAACTTCTTAGAAATTTTCTTTCTGAAGTAATTTCCTTTTACATAGATGCACTTCATTTAGCTGTACTTCAACCAGCCTGTGCAGTGAGTGACACTAACACTGAAGGACGCTGATGGCCCCTCTCAGCTTGTCAGTTAAAAGGAAAGAAGATTTAATTGCAGCTGAAAAGTAGAAAGCGTGTCAGACGCGTCCATCATCTCTACCCCATCTCTAACAGAAGGGGTTTTCACTAATCTGACATTTTAGCCTTTCATGGGCCATTATACTGTCGCTTAGCACTTATATTCATTCATTAATTCTTGTAGCTATATTAAAATAGCATCATTAAGTGAATACACCTATGTTTTTCTCTTCGTTTTTCCCCCAGTTTGGTCTCTTGCTAATTCTCACCCACCAATTCCAAACACCGATCAACTCTCCCTTTTCATACAACACTTACCAATTGAGGACGATGCTTCCTGTGAGACAGGCAACTGCATCTTTTCTGACTTATCCCTATGCTGCGTCATAGGGCAGTGTAACAGACGTTTAGGAAGGTGCTGCTGCCCTCTTCCCAAATACATGAGCACCCAGATGCCGATGATTGGCTGGTGTTACTGTGTCACAGTCTCATTGTCATTGCTCCCACCTGGAGACCCTAGCAAGCTGTGTTCCCTTGGCTCAGGTGTTTTTAAACCAAATTCTTATTCACTGATATCTGTAGTGGATGTGGGATTACCACTGACAAATTTCTACAGTATTCTTTACTACAACATCGTGGACATCTCAGAGAACACTCACATTCCAGTGAAGGAAAATGCTTTAGGCAATATTTAGCCACTAAAACATCTACATGTGCCGTTAGTTGTCATTTATCGCTGTGCCTCAGTAAATATCAGATAAAAAATAAAATAGATTTTGGAAATATTTCTGAAAATGAATGAAATTACAGTTATTGTATTCATGCTTATTTGATTTCAGCTCCTCGCTCTGCACACCTGTAACACAATATGGAAGTAATTTCTCAAATTAAAAATAAAAAGCGGATTTTACCAACCAATGGTCATCGCAAAACCTTCTTTATTTAATGGTTCAGTCATAGTGCAATCATCATTGCTTTTCATTTGTGCCGGCTGCAGACCTTCTGTTTCTGCATTTAATATTTTGACAAATACCCCAGTGTCACCACTGTGTGCAGAAACCAAAAAAGTTCCAGCTGAATTCATTCAGGTGTCAGAAGCCTACACTGAAAAAAGGGGAGAGAATGATTAACACAAGTCGAGCAGAATAAAAGAGCAGTGATCTCTAACTGTGCACTCATATGGTGGATCAACAAGGTACCTGTGTATAATAGATTGGACAGTGTATCAAAAAAAAAAAGCCCTTGCAATGGTGCTGTGCTTGATCCATGTGTACCACACACACACACACACACACACACACACTACTTCCATCCAGAAAATATATATTTAAATGTATATGACCAATAATATAAGCTAAATAGACCTAATAAACAGGGAAGTCATTGTATGGTTATGTCATTTGTACCATTTACTTTCACTTGACCTCCACTGCAAGTGATTTTCATGGCAATGTGTTTCCTGTTCCGTTCTCAATAGAGGAACATTGTGCAAATGATTCTTTGTGGTGTTAATACACACGAGATACAGATTAGGTTGAAAAAAAACCCTGGAGTATTTTTTGAAGAGAGCTTATTCATTAGGCACCTCTACCTGTAATACGTTTCCCCAATAATCTCTCTAATAGATGGTTATATGACTGCTTTTAAAGCTAAATATTGAATCACCCCCCCCCCTTCTTGTCAGGCTTTTATTCAGGAACAGAATTCTCTCCCACAGCATTAAAGCAGCATCTCACTTTGTGAATATATGATGGGAAAGCAGACTATTTCCCAGACTTCTCTGAGAAATGCATATTATACGCAAATGCTATGAACGTTATTCATGTGTTACTATGCACTGGACAACATCATGAATATTCCTTTATGAAACAATATCTTGAGTGGACCTTTGTTCTCCTTGTGGTCGTGTAACGGAAATGAGGGACAGTGTTTGCCTCAAGCTCTCACTGACCAGGGCAGAGAACAATTGAACTCGGGGTAATGCGGTTCAGTCAGGTCAGTAGCTGTAGTAGCTCTTGTGTTTCAATTATAAGAGTGTACACACAAACCATATACACTGTAGGTGCACATATGGATGGATGGACAGATAGATAGAGCTGAGATTGATGGTGTTTATGTATATGATGGCAGTCGTGGGATTGTGATTTCTTGAAACTGTCCTTTTTGTTCTGAGAAGTGAGTGGTATCGATACCTAACCTTCACACGCATACGTGGTTCTTCGCAAAACTGATGCCACAAGCACATCTTCTCTGTGCTCTATATAGGGCTAGTTTGACTGGGTTAGTAGACTGAGCCACATGTATTACAATGGGAAGGTCTAAGGAGCTCAGTGTACTTCACAGGAAGAAGATCATAGATTTACATAAGTCAATGATGTCAATTTCTATGCAAATTTAGGCACCAAGGCCATCTGTAGGAACAGTTGTTCGCAAGTACAAAATACATGGTATAGTGGTCTCTTTTAGCCAAGGTCAGAATGATAACCCAAACTGTCATCATCTGCTGAGAGGAAATAGGTCTTCATGGTCAGAAGAAATCAAACAACAGCAAAATAATCTGCTAGAACTCCGATAGGGCTTAGAGTCTGCCATACCTGGCTCAGGCTCTTTGTTGATGTCATGGACAAAGAAAAAGTATTCTGGAGAAGAGTCTTATGGTCAGATGAATCAAAGACTGAGTTATTTGACCACAGACATATGTTTGAAGGAAGAAAGATGAGGCATTCAGCCCCCCTAAATCATTGTATTTTTACCAAATATTACATGTGCTGCAATGTAACAAAGTGTGCTAAGTTATACAGCTTTATAAAATAGCTTAATGTGTGAATTTGTTTGTGATAAGACAAGCATGTGTTCTATTCATTCCTTCACAGAAAAGAAAAGTTGAAATCTCAAAACATGACATGCATTTTCTTTACAAGGGTGTGTAAACTTTTGACCTCAGCTGTGGAAAGAGATATAGGTGATCTGACTGGTACATTATATGCAGTGATGGATGGATAAATGATTGGATGGAGAGGGGGATGTTGGCAGGTGGTTGGGAAGACAGATGAATTTGTAGTTGGATGGATGGGCAAGCAGTTGGGCAGATAGATGAAAGAATAGATAGCTTGTTAGGTGGTTTGGCACATCTGTGTATGTATTATGGTTGTAGCAATACGGCATATCCTCTCACTAAGTTTCTTGATTCAATATGTTGCACGCAATGCATTAAATAGTCTGCATGATAAAGTAGGCAATTCATCAAAAAGTACAGCTTGAATTATGTGAGATGTAACTTTTAAAATTTAGAATCTTCTGTGAAAAAATAATAAAACAAACCAGGATAAACTATGGGGTTTTGACAAAAAAAACATTAAAATAATGCTAGTATACTAGTATATTAGCTTGGGAAAGGGAGCATAGTGTCATTACTAAACTTCAGTTATTGCACTTTTATTATGTTGGATGTTTTAATGAAGTGAAAATAAAAACCTTAGCCATTTTCAAGCAATGCTTATTTTTGCAATTTCAAAAATGTAAACATGAAAAAATGTAAAAAGGAAACACCACCATTATGAATTTATATTGAATATGAATTTTGTATATAGTTACCCTCCTAGTATGTATGGATGGACAGATAGACAGATGTATGTATGGATGTATGTATGGATGTATGTATGGATGTATGTATGTATGTATGGATGGATGGATGGATGGATGGATGGATAGACAGATAGATAGATGGCTGGATGGATAGATGGATGGATGGATGGATGGATAGATGGCTGGATGGATGGATGGATGGATGGATGGATAGACAGATATATAGATGGATGGATGGATGGATGGATGGATAGATGGCTGGATGGATGGATGGATGGATGGATAGACAGATATATAGATGGATGGATGGATGGATGGATGGATGGATAGATGGCTGGATGGATGGATGGATGGATGGATGGATGGACAGACAGACAGACAGACAGACAGATAGAAAAGCAGCTGATGGATGGATGGATGGATGGATGGACTGACTAACAGGGACAAACAGATAGATAGACAGACAGAAAGGTAGGATGAATGGATAGATGGATGAAGGATGGATGGACAGATAGATAGATAGATAGATAGATAGATAGATAGATAGATAGATAGATAGATAGATAGATAGATAGATAGATAGATAGATAGATTATTCAAAGGATGGATTAATAGGTGAATGGATAGTATAATTAATGGATGGATGGATGGATGGATGGACGGATGGATGAATTGATTATTCAAAGGATGGATTAATAGGTGAATGGATAGTATAATTAATGGATGGATGGATGGATGGATGGATGGATGGGTGGATGGAAACACAGATGTTGTACGAGATGCAGTGTTGCATCAAAAACAAAACAAATAATATCTGAACTTCATAGTCTCAGCCCAAAACCAATATCAGCACTCTTCTGACAAACATCTTCCCTCTGGTGTTTTTTTTCCTCTTTCTTATTTATTTGTTTTTTGTCTCTGTACAGCCCTGGGGTTGTATAGCTGCTTTTGAAGGCAGCCACAAAAATCAAATCTTCAGAGAGCTGCATGCACCCAGCTGCACCACACTGCCCATCACTAGAATCACTGTCAACCCTACACACATATTACACTACATATGTCAACAGCAAAATGTGCAATAACAGGCTTATGATCCTTCTATATGCTATAAATACCCATTTCATAACTGCAATGATATTAGTGATATAAGAACCAAAATAGAACTGTGAATGGATTTATGACACACAACAAACTCTGTATATATCTGTTTAGCTAATTTCACAAGAGAAGGTTCATATTGACAGGACACAGTCCTGTCCAGTCATTCCTTCCTTACATATCAGTATAGGAATTTATTACCCTCCACTATAAGGCCAAATGTTTATATCTATTATATTGCTTCTGCTTCATTTTTTGGCCACCAGACATTATGTTTCTGACCCTATACCGAGTGATTGTGTATCTGGCAGTACTTGGGCTCTATTTTTGTGAGCATAATGCAGGCTCAGGTAGTAACTTGGTACATAGCAGTTTAATTGTAAAATGGGGTAGGGTTATCATGAACACATCAGGAGTTGATAATTCAGTTTACTTACAACAATCAACTCATATTTATAGTCATATTTCTCACAGCCTGAGAAATACAGAATTGCATAGCTCTTGCATAAATCCAAGGGATCCATCTATTATGCTTTTTTTCACTTCTCCACACAAGATTTCACCTAATTTCTAATGGGCAAAATATCTTTTTAGTCTACAGTAGTAGGTTCCCAAAGAGGTGAAGAGATTTTAGAGTCTCCTTTGCAACAGTTTGCGCTTCTAAAAAAAACCCCAAGCAGGTCTATGTCTACTTTCCTCCTAACATAGAACCATAACCACTGGTCAAGTTCAGAATAAATCACAGCATTTCACAAAAGATTCTAAGCTCATGTGCTTTTGGAGTTAGCCTGTTGTGACAGCCATTCAACACTGGACGAGCGTGAAGACCTAGCAGTTTGTCTCGATTGTTAAAGGAGAAAAGATAAAATGTTTTTACAGCCCTACAGTATGTTCTTTGTCATGTTGAAAGCCTGAAACACAGTGACCTGATTGTGAGACACTTCAACCAGGAAGGCACGTTGAGGACCAGCCATGTGCTAATGCAGTGTCAGACATACTGTAATTTCCTTCCATTAAACCTTTTGTCATAAAACTGACCCTGTACAGTGCAGAGATGCAGTTTGTCCTCATCAACAGAGGACCCAAGGGGGGGTCATCAACCAGAATTTGGTCAAAGAATTTGGACAAGCAAATTACAGGATGTGATTTTCACCAAAATGCACCAGATCTGTGGACAACTGGTCATACCCACGTGTGTGCGTGTTGAACACCTCATTTCAGGTTTAGTCTCCTACGATGTTGTAATGACCTCCACTCATCTGGGAAGGCTTTCAACTAGATTTCAGAGAGTGGCTGTGGATAGTTGATCATTCAGCCACAAGAGCATTAGTGAAATGTTGGTGTGAGGAGGCTGAGAGTGCAGTCAGTGATTTACTTCATCCCAAAGGTGTTCAGTGGGGCTGAGGTCAGAGCTCTGTGCAGGACACGTAAGTTCTTCCACTTTAACGTTGGCAAACCATGCCTTTATGGAGCTTATTTTGTGCACAGGGGCATTGCAATGCTGGAACAGGATTGGGCCTCTTAGTTCCAGTCTTTTCCATCTTTACATGCACAAATTTGAGATTCCTGGAAACTCATAGTTTTCTTCACCCCAGTCTCAAAGGTCAGCCATTCTACATGTGCACTCCAGACTTAAGGGAATTATTTCATGGCCTGTGTGAGTTGTGGTTCTGAGGAGAAAAGCTGGATCCCTTCTTATGACATATCTGAAAACTTAAATGGTTGGGGGATTCTCAGCACTATCTGATTTTTCACATGACTTGCATATCTGTTGGCAGTCCACTGTTTATTACACATGTGTTCTAACCAAATTGACCGTTCCATAGTATCAATTAACATTTTGGTTTTCACTTTGATCTGAGTTTGTCATTTATCTAACTAGTGCCTGTTCTTGATACTGAGATTGTCTGCGTATGTCTTTTAAATAAAACCTGCATTTGCATCCAAACCCTGTGCGATCTCCTGACACTGTGGGTGTTAACTCACTTGTGTAAGCCTCTAGAACACAGTGTTTTTATCTGCCAAGTCCTCGCCTCTACAACAGCAGTATATTCAGTGAATCTTCACTTTTTTGGAATTTATTTATTTATTTATTTTTGGTATCTTTAAGGCTTTGCTTAAAGTCTGAAAAATAACATTTTGATGTTGGGGTTTCTACTAAGAGAGGGTCCTGAGAGGCAGGATAGTTTTGGAGCTAAGTGGCTTTGAAAATGCCACTGCACCAACAATTTAGAAAGCCACACTCTCTTTTTCACTGCCTCACACTCAGTTCAGATGCATTTATCTTTATGGAAATAGCAACTAATTTAGAAACTCGGAGGGTATATACCACTATGTTAGTGCAATATGTTATGTACCTTCTTCCTGATACACTATATTGCCAAAAGTTTTGGGACACCCCTCCAAATCATTGAATTCAGGTGTTGTTTTTCAGTGGTTAGGCTCAGTCCCTTAGTTCCAGTGAAAGGAACTCTTAATGCTTCAGCGTACCAAGACATTTTGGACAATTTCATGCTCGCAACTTTGTGGGAACAGTTTGGGGATGACCACTTCCTGTTCCAACATGACTGTTCATGACCTTGTGCACAAAGCAAGGTCCATAAAGACATGTATGAGAGAGTTTGGTGTGGAGGAACTTCACAGAGTCCTGACCTCAACCTGATAGAACCCCTTTGGGATGAGTTAGAGTGGAGACTGTGAGCCAGACCTTCTCGTCCAGCGTCAGGGCCTGACCTCACAAATGTACTTCTAGAGGAATGGTCAAAAATTCCCATAAACACACTCCTAAACCTTGTGGAAAGCCTTCCTAGAAGAGTTGAAGCTGTTATAGCTACAAAGGGCGGGTAAACTCTATATTACATTCATGTGCATGTAAAGGCAGACGTCCCAAAACTTGACCATGTTTTTAGTCAGGGACTCGAATGAATAGAATATTAGATGGGACATGATGGTGACTAGCTTTTTCTTTTTTCTTTTTACAGACTCCACTTTTAGAATTAAAAAAAGTAACATTGCCTAGTTTCTAATTCGTGTTCAGTTTTTTGTAGGACACTCTACACAGAGTCATTAGACTAGAAGGGTGATGATTCCATTCATGCTCCATCTTCTCTTAATTAGAAAATCTATAGCTTCAGCATTTTCAGCTGACTGCATTTAGTTTGTCTCAGTGGCTCTTTGTGCGTCCATGTGTGTGTGTGTTCGCGTGTGTGTGTGTGTGTCCGTGTCCGTGTGTGTGTCCGTCCGTGTGTGTGTTTTTACAAATCAGTAAATGCTAATTGAATGTTACTTTATGCGTTGTTCTTGTTAAAGTGAGTTTGTCCTCCTGGGCATTTAATCCTATTATAGAAAATAGCTCACCCATACTGTGTGTGTGTGTGTGTGCCTTTGTGAATGAATTTATATGAATGTCTCCACAATGATAGGAATACATAACAGTTTAAATGTAGTTGTAAATAATAGAGTCAAGTAAAATGTGGTTATGTAGGCTTGCTGCATGATTACAGATAAGTAACAGAACTGCATCATACATAAAAAAAAATCAACTTCTGCCTTGGAGGTTGGGGTCAGAGCGCAGGGTCAGCCATGATACAGGGCCCCTGGAGCATAGAGGGTTGAACCTCTCTGCCCTTGAACCCCCGGTGAACAACCCAGAGCCTTAACCATTTGAGCCACCCCCGCCCCTAATTTAATGTTACTTATATATGTTAACATGTAATTTCCTTTCGCTTTTGTCCGGAAGATTTACTGCACATTTGATCAGCTTCAGAAGTTTTTTAGGTCCATTCGAGTTTTTCGTTAGCAGAATGTCTCAAGAACTAGTAGCTGAATGTTTATATGGATTTATCTGAAATATTTATATGACCACTGAAATCCCCTCTAGCCAAAGGATGAACTGATTACATTTTAGTATTGGTCCAAACAGGGTGAAGTCACGACAAGGTCAAATGTTTGAAATAGTTTTATTCTGGTATTCTTTTGCTTCTTCCACGAACACAGGAACTCAAAGTCCATTTTCTGGCCATCTATAATTTTTGCTTTTGGTCCATCCATGCGTCCATATGTCTGTCCAAGATTTGAGATTTCTCGGCTTTACATTTCCTCAGCACAGTTATCTACTGCAAACCACAAAGAATGATACTGGCAAAGAAATACTTTCAGTCCCAGTGGAGAAATGATTATTTCTACAGCAGGTCCGGTTGCTCCTCGTCTCTAGCATTAACGTATGCCTTGCATGTTGTCACAGCCGGGATCCTCGCCCTAGGCGGGGCTCGAACGTGGTGCGCGTGCCCACGCTAGCACGCGGCTGAACGCAGACCCAGACACAGGATTCAGCGAAGCGCTGCTTTTATTGACATGAAGACACGACATGGGAAGACGAACAGGATACGGGACGTGGCATGGTTAAAAAAGGAAAATAAAGACGGAACAGGTAACAAGATCAACTCAGGAGCATAGACGGACTGGAACCACGGAACGAATAACAGTAAACAATCACAGACAAAGGCAGGCACAAAAGGATCCCTATTTATAGGGCTAGACATTAGGGTAAACGGGGTACAGGTGAGACAATCAGGGGAGAGAACAATAGGACAGGTCATCACAAGACACACGAACAAGCAGGCTTCTCAGGTTCACCTGCCAGCGCCTTCCTCAGGCCTGGCAGGGAACAGTCCAGCAGTTCCTGACACATGTGCACATGCTTACAGGATGAGTTATAAATGCAGTGTTAATCTAACAGCAGTTCCTCGTCAGAGTTTAGCGAAATTAAGGAAATGAACGTTTTTTTTTTCTCTTCTTATTGTTTTATCTTTAGCTTGAGTATTTCTTCTTCATCTTACTGACACATTAAAATCTGGCTCATTTCTTATTTACCTGAGTTTTTGACATGGCATGAAATATTAGAGAGTGAGTCAGCAGTGCTGGAGTGGTCCTTCAGGATGTGTAATTAGGAGAAAAACATATGCACCTGTTCTCACGTCAACACACCACAGAGACTCGGGGTCTGGACTCAAGCCAAAACCCCACAGAGTGAGGAAGGAGATGAAGGGAAGATAACATGCTACAAAGAGCAATCAGTGCTGAAGTTGTAACCATATGGCTGTCGGACAGCATGCATAAAATAAAGTGGCTCAATTAATTAGGAGATTACAATCCACGGCCATGCACACATACAACACAAGCATATGTAGCTGAGTGAGGTGTCTTTTTTTTATTCTTCAATGAAGTAAGACGAAGAGAAGGCCAGGGGTTATCAGTGTTGACCATAATTGATTGACCTGATCTACAATGATGCACATAATCTGCTTCGTAATAGAGCTCAGGCTGATCACAACCACAACTCTTCCATTCAAATGAAACGTATTTACAAAGAGAAAAACATATGAAATAGAATTCAGCATTTTAATGCAGTACCGTTGTTTTTAGAAAAAAGGTTTTAATGAAATGTAAATTTTTATAACGTAATATAATATAATATAACATACAGGGAGGAACATGATAGGCAGGTTTGTTTCAAGCATTTTCAAGCATCATAGTCCAAAGACCCAGGCAGACAGATCTAAACAGGCAATCAGACACAAGTCAATACCAGTAAACCATAAGAGGAAGAAAAAACAGGCACTAAGATAAAACACGACAACGCAGATTGGAATTGCAGACGAAATGCACAAGATGTCACCCTAATACGTGGAACGGAGGACGGTTTAATTATGCGGAGTAATCACGGGAAAATCGTGAAAGGGAAAGTTTCAGGGAAAGTGAATAATCACAACAAAAGTACATGGCACCTGTGGTTATGAAAGCCACAACTACAATTAGTGCCACGTAAATGTAGAGACACTAATTGAACAGTTTCAGGAGCATGCTCTGTATCCTCTGTATTGTTTGGTTTCTCTTTTTCTTTTACAGTTTCCGGACAACTGCAAAGTGCACACTGAGCGCTGTCTGTTTGTCAGCATTTTTACGCCAAGGTGACAGAATTGGCTTTTAAATTGTGACGGTCACAGTGTGAACACCATACAGTCTGCACCTCTTTCTACCACCATGTTGAGAGCAGTAGGTACATGGCAACATTTCTCTGTTGTTTAGAAGAACCCAATACAATCTCATTGGTTTGTTTAGATGCATGTTGGGTGATTGACTTGAGAGAAAATGTCCGTGTAATTGAGATATTTCCTTCATTAGGGCCATCGTCTTCTGCCTTGGTAGCTCAAAGCCTTCACCACTGAGCCACCACTTCCTAATTCTTTAAATTATACACAATTATGTAAGTATGAAGAAGGTAGATTTTGCTGGGCATTTTGATGAACAACAAGGAGTCACTGTTGGGTCCTTAAGCACAATCCCTAATCCTTGACTCCTTTCTTATATGCATGGATTAGTTTGTAGCTCTCTTGTAAATCACTCTGGGTAAGCTTGTGGATGCCATATAAATAAATGTCGACGGAAAGAAGTGTACTGAATACCATAGCTTAGCACACTTCTGTGTGTATTCAGAATCTCTTACACGTCCGGAATGTGTAAACTGAAATACACGTGTATATCTAAGTGTGCTGTTTACGCACTCGATTTTTCAGTACTTCAGTCAGTTGTTAAACCTCGTTTTTGCAATCAGGTCTATCCTAACGTCTATCCAATCTCTCTCTCTCTCTCTCTCTCTCAATCACTTACTTTGGGAGAGAACACAAGTTACGTACATTCACAGAGCGTGAGATTACTTACTGCACGTCTGATGAGTTCCTAAGTGCAAGGGTAAAGTAAGGGTGAGGAGAAATTAGCCCCTTGAATAATAACCTTGCAGTTGGCCTGCATGAATAAGAACAAGAAATCAGCAGCATGGAAGGAAGTGTGTTTCACAGCAGGGCTTTTCTTACCGGAGAACCCAATTCACTAGACTCTGCACTGTAGTTAGTGAAAAAGGAGACTCGGAAATCGACTCTTTACGTCTTTCTGATCAGTCAATGGATAGCAGAAACTTTCTTGCAGACTTCAGGACAAATTTCCATTATTTGGCTACTTACATACATAAATGAATAAAGATTGAAATTAGGTCTAATTATCAGCCTTTGGGCTAAAGACAAGAGTGAAATAGCATTTTAATGAGAAGGGGGTGTACCGAGAGGAAAGGCAATCTGCATACTGTGTCCTGAGAGTCCTCAAAAGTTCACCGGAAAAGCGGCTGAAATTCTATTACACAAAACACTTTTCATTCACTTTCAGCGCTGGTGTTTAAGCTGGCACCTCCTTCAGGGCCATACCTACTATCTACTGCATCAAGGACAGTTTACACTAAACACTAGTGGGAGATGATTGTAATGAACAAACTACATACGCTGATAAAAGTTGGTGTTATTTTCAGCAGGGAAACCACTGATGGCTACACAGACAGCTTTATAATAAGATCATTTATATTCAATGACCAAACATATCGACTGCCAAGTCACATTATCATGAAATTATTAGAAGGAATAAAAAATGAGCCCCAAACCAAACTCTTGACATTGTGACCTTGAAGGTTTCTTCTTTAAGCATGCTCTAGTCTCAGTGGTACTCCTAAAGTCACACAGTAGAGGCGGCTAATATTCGGTTATTTCCAAGAGCAAAACAGAAACTAGACTCTCCATACACAATCAAAAACCGAAACACATTAACATTGTTTACTGAAATAAACAAAATGCCTTTACGGTGTTTTTAATAGACGGGAAAAATTGTCATGTTTTGCTGTTAGCTCTTAAAAAACAAAACAGCAAGAGCTTCTTTTCTCCTTCACGATTTTCTAGCAATGCTTAATGCCATATTAATAAGAAAATCCAGCAAAAAATATTTATCAGGGAATAAGAATGGAAACAGCAAACCGGAGCAAAAGTTCCAGGATGCAATGCCGAGTTTTTACAATTATGTATCGTGTGTGTGACTAAAACAAAGACTGAAATGAAATCAGTAATTGCTTTAAAATGGAGAACAGGAACTTGGTAATTGCTGTTTGGCTAGCAGATGCTGGAAAATATTAAACAGGAACCAGTGGAGCATTCACACCAAATGATCTTCAATCATTTGCCTAATTATACTCCTACATGCCAATGGACATGCTACTTAGACATGCTTCTCAGGCTCCAGTCATTATGTTTCAAACATTACTGTTAAGATTGTGGTGTTAACGAAGTAGCCTTCAAAGTGCATATTTGTCTTCATAAATGTCAAAAAAGTTGTAAATCTTCTACTCTTTATGGAAATTCTGGGCTCTGAAGATTGCCGTATATAGTGACTACACAGTACAAAGGTTCAGTCTGAAGCAGTTGTGTTATTGATGTGCTTAATATACAGTATTCAGATTATATTTGTAGCATGGTGTCATGTCCCCTGTGGCTCCTCCACCTGTATCTGTCCCGCACCGCTCACCTCCGTCGCACCTGAATCCTAATCAGCTTTTGCTTAACACCCAACAAATAACTCTGAACTCCCACTTTGACTTTTTGCGAGGACTTGCAAGGACTTTTCAAGTTATAGTTCAAAGTTTGTGTCACTGTAACTGTTCGGAGTTCTCTATGAAATTGTCCTGTGTTGTCTGGTTTTCTCTGTCATAGCTTCTACTTGCTTAGCCAGCATTTGTTCTTTATGGGAGGTGAAAAATGACATGATGTGTTATTGGTAATGTGCATGTTGATCTTTTCATTCGAATTTGTGATTTTGGAAAAACATACGTCTTTAAAGTGACTAATATACACAGTGAATGATCATGTATAAAGGCGGGGTTTGGATGAATAACAGATGGAAGGGCTATATAATGTGATAATGAATGGTTGCCTATACAAATGAGAATTTAACGAATTTAGTTATGAATTGTTGTCTGAAGGTGCGCATGATCTGGGAATGGGTTGTGTCGAGTCCAATTAATGCCCCATTGGTCTATTTTTTTAAGTTTTAGGGAGTCCAGGCTTCACGTCTCTACACAATCTACTTTCCTGACTAGCTTTTTTCAGTTTGTTTATGTTTACACCCCAGCATACTGCTGCCAAGATCAGCACACATGTGAATGGGTAGAACAGGTACCGGAGTTCATATTAAATGAAGCAGCATTCTTGAGGAAAGCCTCTGAATACTGCTGAATACCTGATTCTCGATCTGGGTCCACTGTGTGTCCACTTAACAAGTGAGTGTACAAAAGCGTTAATATCGCTTCTGTGTGTGAGCTGTGGGGGTCAGTGGTACTATCTGTGAAGGGGACCTTAGACCGAAACGTTTAAGATCCTTTGTTTATATTGGAAGCTTAGGAAGGAACAGAAACAGGTTGAGACAGATGCTTCGTGTTGTTAATGCAGCGAGCGTTGCCTAGTTGACAGTGACTGGCTTTGGCTTGGAAAGAACAAGAAACACTAGCAGAATACAGAGGACCTGGCTTTATATTCCCCACGGGTTCTGAGTCAGAGAGCAATTACTGACCACACACACATACACCCACATACACACACCTTAAACTGACTTTTCCTATATAGCTGGCTTTACACTTTATGATTTTGCATCCGCACGCAAAATCGCATTTCTTTGGTCGCTCTGAGATCAGCGGCCTTAAAGCACATTATGTAATGAGTTCTCTGCATCGCAATTTAGTTCCAATGCCATCAAACAGCCAATGATAAATATTATCATCACTGGTACGGTACTCATGTAAAAGCTGCCAATAGGAGTGTAGGATTGCGTAACATTCACAACACAGATACAAAATCTAGTAGTTCTAAAGGTAAAGGTAATAATTATAAAGATAAATATATCATTACCATTGGGGCTGAGCGATGTGATGATAAAACATTGGAACTGTAATTAATCATTTCACAGTGCAGTTTCACTGAGATACTGTAAATATCATCGTATATTTCTGGGTTTTTTTTGTTGCTATAATTACACACTGACTGGGGGAATCTGATGAATTTTGCACTTAATGTTTAAAATTGTAAAATGTTAAAAAGAAGATTTTCTTTGAGATTCTTCGTTTTCAATGTTAAATATTTTCACTTAGTTTGTATTTTTAAAAAAATCTAGCCTAAAAATACTTCTGAGAAGTGTAATATGATATCTTAGCCCTATAGCCTACCCCAAACATAAGCTGATTTTTTTTTTTTGCACGATCCCCGGATCATTCCCAGGACTGATAATCAGAACATAATCAGAATTTTCTTTCATTAGAGGTCTATCATTAGTGTGTCTTTATTTTATCATGTGACAGTGTGCTATAGAATTTGGACAAGACTTTATTGGGATCTTTGTGGACAGTGTGACAAGTACTAATTTTAAAAGACAGTTGAAATCGCAGTCTAAAAGCAGCTTTAGTTCCAGAAAATACCACAAGGTCACTGGCACACGTTCCTACTGTGGCCGTAATCGTTTATAGTAACCTGAAAGTGACTATCAGTGCTGCTTAATCACTCCAGTGATGATGTGGGAGTCAGTGTAGTGTGACAGTCTGAGTAAATGATTGAGTGGAATAAATCTTCACTTACTGCGTACATACATGGAATACATATTTGTTTTATTTAGAAACTACTCCTCATTCCTTTTATTTGTGTTATATCAATGATTTCTTCCTCAACAAGTTTTTTGGAGGAAGTTTTCATCAAAAGCTTCAGAAGGACATCTAAACTACTAAGCCTGTAACGACTGAAAGGATGAGCTCACCGTTAGTGTTATTCCACATCGCTGTTCAGGTTATGGGCTTGAACTCATCTGAAATGGGAATATCTGTGCGAAATGTGTTTAGTCATGCTGATAACCTCGTCTCCAGCAGGCCAAGGTACTCTGCCTCTTCCAAGCAAGATTTATGAGTAACTGTAGCGGACACTGCTCGAGTTGACACCATTTACACAGTGGGACTGGGATGCTCGGAGATAATTTGAATGGGTGGTGTTGTGGGTAGTTTGGGGTTTCAGGTTAAATGAGGTGAGAAGCAACATTCAGGAAACGGATTACAGAAAGTCCTGCCATCAACGCCCACTGGGAAAAAATCACTTCTGTCCCAGTGTGCTGCTGTTTGTTGAAAGTTACCTGTATTGTTTTTCCTGTGCATTTGGGCAGTGGAATATACCTGTTTCCAAAGCTTATTAAGTATACATGCTGATTAAATGTACAGCATATGGTTAATTTGTCACCAGTGGTTTATCGTTTCTTTGAGAGATATATAAAAAGGTTCAGTTTTAGTGAAGGAGCTCTGACAATTCAACATAACCCCTAAATTCAAAGCTGCCTAGTTAATTCTGTTTTAATCTTCATAGGATTATTTGGCTTTCTTGATGAACTCAATATGATTCTGATCTTGGGGAGCTTAGCTAAAGTGGCTAAAGCAAAATTGGGCAGTGAGACTGCTTCCATTTTCTTAGCACTGAGATGGAAGTCATTTTAATAGCAACATGAAAATGAAGTTTAACACACTGTATTATAAACTAGATACATATACATATACACACCTATCCAGATGTATACACACCTATCCAGACATATACACACCTATCCAGATTCATACACAGATGTATACGCACCTATCCAGACGTATACACACCTATCCAGACGTATACACACCTATCCAGATGTATACACACCTATCCAGATGTATACACACCTATCCAGACATATACACACCTATCCAGATGTATACACACCTATCCAGATGTATACACACCTATCCAGACATATACACACCTATCCAGATTCATACACAGATGTATACGCACCTATCCAGACGTATACACACCTATCCAGACGTATACACACCTATCCAGACGTATACACACCTATCCAGATGTATACACACCTATCCAGACATATACACACCTATCCAGATGTATACACACCTATCCAGATGTATACACACCTATCCAGACATATACACACCTATCCAGATGTATACACACCTATCCAGATTCATACACAGATGTATACGCACCTATCCAGACGTATACACACCTATCCAGATGTATACACACCTATCCAGACATATACACACCTATCCAGATGTATACACACCTATCCAGACGTATACACACCTATCCAGATTCATACACAGATGTATACGCACCTATCCAGACGTATACACACCTATCCAGACGTATACACACCTATCCAGATGTATACACACCTATCCAGATGTATACACACCTATCCAGACATATACACACCTATCCAGATGTATACACACCTATCCAGATGTATACACACCTATCCAGACATATACACACCTATCCAGATTCATACACAGATTTATACACACCTATCCAGACATATACACACCTATCCAGACGTATACACACCTATCCAGACAAATACACACCTATCCAGATTCATACACAGATTTATACACACCTATCCAGACGTATACACACCTATCCAGACGTATACACACCTATCCAGATTCATACACACCTATCCAGATTTATACACACCTATCCAGATGTATACACACCTATCCAGATGTATACACACCTATCCAGACATATACACACCTATCCAGATGTATACACACCTATCCAGATGTATACACACCTATCCAGATGTATAAACACCTATCCAGACGTATACACACCTATCCAGACGTATACACACCTATCCAGACATATACACACCTATCCAGATGTATACACACCTATCCAGATGTATACACACCTATCCAGACATATACACACCTATCCAGATGTATACACACCTATCCAGATGTATACACACCTATCCAGATGTATAAACACCTATCCAGACGTATACACACCTATCCAGATTCATACACACCTATCCAGATTTATACACACCTATCCAGATGTATACACACCTATCCAGACGTATACACACCTATCCAGATTTATACACACCTATCCAGACATATACACACCTATCCAGATGTATACACACCTATCCAGACGTATACACACCTATCCAGACGTATACACACCTATCCAGACGTATACACACCTATCCAGACGTATACACACCTATCCAGATGTATACACACCTATCCAGATGTATACACACCTATCCAGACCTATACACACCTATCCAGATGTATACACACCTATCCAGATGTATACACACCTATCCAGATGTATACACACCTATCCAGACGTATAAACACCTATCCAGACGTATACACACCTATCCAGATGTATACACACCTATCCAGATGTATACACACCTATCCAGACCTATACACACCTATCCAGATGTATACACACCTATCCAGATGTATACACACCTATCCAGATGTATACACACCTATCCAGATGTATAAACACCTATCCAGACGTATACACACCTATCCAGATTTATACACACCTATCCAGATGTATAAACACCTATCCAGACGTATACACACCTATCCAGATTTATACACACCTTTCTAGACGTATACAGATGTACAGATATCACAGCTAATTCACAACCAACCCTTGCTTTATCACACAGTATTCAGCTCATTATCAGATTCTGTGTGTTCAGAATGAGCTGTGTGTGTGTGTGTGTGTGTCATCCAACATATTAAAGCCATGTGCTGTAAGGAAAACTGAATAAAGTGTTTGTGTAATGTGATTTATATTAGTCAGAGATAGAAATTCCCTCCCGCTCCATGTCTTTGTCTTGATAATGCAGAGAGCCATAGCTCTGGTGAAGTAACAGGAGTTCAAAGCTGCATTTGATGTATTTCCTTTAAGACATATAGAGACTCTGTGATGAATATGGGTACTCTTCTTCTTTCTTTCCCTGTGTCTGTCTGTTACACACACTCACTTTCATCTCAATCCCGATCTCTCTCTCCGTCCTGTTGGATTGTGCCGGTTTTCTTTTGATCAGTACAGCTCTGCGCTGGAAAAACACTTGTATGTGTTTCATAAGCATTGGCAGAGACTGGACTAATTCATTATTAATGAAAAGGGGAAAGAGAAGCTCATAACAGGTCACAGGAGCTTCGTATTGATATAGAAACTGCCAGGATGCTGCAGCGTGTGAGTATGACAGTGAGTTTGAAGACTTTGATGAGTCGAGTTTGTGGCTGCTGAGCATAAATGGTTTCTAGAGAAAACAGGCCTGGTGTGGACAAAAGAGACAGAGCGAGACGTAGAGTGATGTTAGCACTTACAGTCTTAATTGAAAGAAAAGCTGCGACTTTTCCTCTGATAAAAGAGCTGCTTTCATTAAAATCTTAATTAAACATACAAATTCTCATCTTTGTTAATGGATCAAGATTTCAGTTAAAAAAAAATTAGATTTTTTGGCTAATAGATAACAAGGAAGATATAGTTTATGTGTGGCAGTATGCAATGCCAATAATACAATATATCAAGAAATATCAAAGGCTTACCCTCGAGAGCCAGCAAAATGGATGGAAGGCCTGGAATTTACCCGTAGAGTCCGGCTGTAGAGGGTTTGCTGGGCAGTCACTCTGGAGAACCCTTGGGCTGCTGGGGATTGGGGGGATGGCCAGGAAACAGCTGGTAGGCAAGGTCACTGAACAGGCGGAGAAAGCATCTCAGTGGATCTTGATGCAGCGGGAGGTGCAGTGGCAGAGCCAACCTGTTGAAGGACGAATTATGGCATAGAGTTGGGTGGTGGTCAGCAGGCACCCCCTCCCCGAGGTGTCATGGGCTTAAATCAATGAAACACCAAGGAAGGGGGGTGGCCATCTGATGACGGCTGTAACTAACAACCCTTGTACAGTTGAGAAAAGTAGCCAAACCTTGATCTGGTGCGTGAAAGGAGGAGAGAAGAGGAGGAGAAGCGATGCCACTGGCCCAGAGTTGGTGCAGGGCCAAGTATCTGTAAAGTGGGCCAGTTGCGATGGTTCCATGGTATTTTGCATATATTAACATTGGTATCTTTACTTTATCAAAATGATCGATTTACTTTATCAAAAGGAACTATTTTTCTGCTAGAGAATGTTCCACAAATACAGCAGTACCAACAGTCAGTCTGCTTAAACATGTCTAAATACCTGCGGTCAAAATGTCAGTAACACATCTGTGCTATCACATCGTCAAAGCAGCAGAGTTTTTTAAAACTATTTTTCATTTCTGGCTATAAACTCTAGAACTTTACATATAATTGATGTATGCCCAAATACACCACTAAATTCAGGTCAAGAAAGACAAAAATCTGACATAAGCGAGATAAACATGCTGTGCAGGTGAACATCTGAATGGCGAGTTAGGCGGCACTTTACATGACCATCATCACAACAGCTATTGAAAGAATATCTTGCGGAGGAAAGGTGTCGCTCTAGTACAGTTCAAAAACTGTTTCCTCTTGGTTTCTCTGATGTACAGCTGATTGCATCTCTTGCAGGAGAGACAGTAAACAACTCCTGCGGTGATGCACAGGGCATAAAGATTGACAGAAACTGATCCTTAGGCTCTGTGATTTCCGTGGCTGTGTTAATGAGTTTGCATGTTGAACATCTATCTAGAAAGGCTGCATCCAGGAGGGCTGTAGATTTTATGTGACAGGGCATTAAAATGTGTATGGAAAAAATAGGAAATGAAAAGCTGAAGCTTTTCATCTTCGCAGGTGCCAGTGTCAGAGATATCATCAGAGTGTCTAAGAAAGAGTTTGGATACATGTCTAGTTCATTCCTCAAAAGTTTTTTCAAATACAACAGAGAGGTATGGATTTTCATAGAAGAGTTTTGAATGTAGCACCCATACAAACGCCTCTTCCGAGACCTGAGAGTAAATGATGGAACTGAAATGAAGGATAGCTGAAGCAGTTTAGTGTGTGTTAAGCGTTCATTTCAGTGGGTGGGACCTTTTCCAGTCACGCACCAATCTCTCTCGATACATCTTCATTAGGGAGGATTTTCAACAGGTTTCTGAAACGCATTGAAAAAAGTAAAGTGCTTCTGTTTAGTGACTATTTCAACATTCAAAGATTTTAACAAATTTAGCTAAAACATACTGTAATGTATTCTATTTTCTGGAAATATAGTATACGTTTAATATGTATACTGTATATTCCCATTTGTTTTGTTCGAGGTAATTAAACTATACATGGCTGGAGTAATTGCCTTGTGTAGTGAGCTTAAGCCAATTATAACCAGAAGCAGGGTCAGCTTAAATAATCAGATCTGATTTAGCTCTGCTCAGTGGACCTAGTTTATATTTGTAAACAAAGCCCATAGAGTAAATTGCTTAATGCGGAACTTGACCAGAAATATATCTATACATACAGGGGTTGGACAATGAAACTGAAACGCCTGGTTTTAGACCACAATAATTCATTAGTATGGTGTAGGGCCTCTTTTTGCGGCCAATACACCATCAGTTCGTCTTGGGAATGACAGATACAAGTCCTGCACAGTGGCCAGAGGGATTTTGAGCCATTCTTCTTGCAGAATAGTGGCCAGGTCACTACGTGATGCTGGTGGAGGAAAACGTTTCCTGACTCGCTCCTCCAAAACACCCCAAAATGGCTCAATAATATTTAGATCTGGTGACTGTGCAGGCCATGGGAGATGTTCAGCTTCACTTTCATGTTCATCAAACCACTCTGTCTCCAGTCTTACTGTGTGTATTGGTGCATTATCATCCTGATACACGGCACCGCCTTCAGGATACAATGTTTGAACCATTGGGTGCACATGGTCCTCCAGAATGGTTCAGTAGTCCTTGGCAGTGACGCACCCATCTAACACAAGTATTGGGCCTGGGGAATGCCATGATATTGCAGCCCAAACCCCCATGCTTTACTCTGGGCATGCAACAGTCTGGGTGGTACGCTTCTTTGGGGCTTCTCCACACCGTAACTCTCCCGGATGTGGGAAAGACAGTGAAGGTGGACTCATCAGAGAACAATACATGTTTCACATTGTCCACAGCCCAAGATTTTCGCTGCTGGCACCAGACGAAACCGACGTTTGGCATTGGCACGACCAAAGGTTTGGCTATAGCAGCCCGGCCATGTACATTGACCCTGTGGAGCTCCCGACAGGCAGTTTTGGTGGAAACAGGAGAGTTGAGGTGCACATTTAATTCTGCAGTGAGTTGGGCAGCTGTGGTTTTATGTTTTTTGGATACAATCCGGGTTAGCACCCAGACATCCCTTTCAGACAGCTTCCTCTTGCGTCCACAGTTACTCCTGTTGGATGTGGTTCGTCCTTCTTGGTGGTATGCTGACATTACCCTGGATACCGTGGCTCTTGATACATCACAAAGACTTGCTGTCTTAGTCACAGATGCGCCAGCGAGACCTGCACCAACAATTTGTCCACTTTTGAACTCTGATATGTCACCCATAATGTTGTGTGCACTGCAATATTTTAAGCAAAACTGTGCTATTACTCTGCTAATTAAACCTTCACACTCTGCTCTTACTGGTGGAATGTGCAATCAATGAAGATTGGCCACCAGGCTAGTCAAATTTAGCCATGAAACCTCCAACACTAAATTGGCCAGTGTTTCAGTTTCATTGTCCAACCCCTGTATATGTATGTATATATATATATATATATATATATATATATATTCCCATTCCGCATAACATCCAGGAGTGTGAGGGTATGCAATCTAAAAGTAGATGATGATGTCACGAAATATCATTTTCAGGGGTGTCTCATGAAATACGAGAGTGTTGGGGATGATTTAAAAGGACACAGCCACTGAACAATATGTCCTTGGAGGTGTCTGAAGAGCTGTGGATGAGGGATATTATCACAATTCTACCGCTGTTCAGCTTCCAATCGACTCATAACTCTCTGATGAGATTCTAGAGGATGGCTCCGTTTATTTTCTGAGGGCTCTTTGGAAATGAGTCCACAGCTGTACAGGGAAATAAGCTACTAGTTGTTTTGAAAAACCGATGTAGCATACTGTTTAATGCCTTTAAATCCGGTGATGCTACCAGGAAATGGTAGGTAGTTTTGGGAGAGAAATAATAAATATTTGACACGATTGATAGGAATTTAAAGGGTTATAGAAGAAATAAGCCTGTACGAAATAGTATTTCTGCATTGTCGGAAAGATGAAGAATAAAGGAAATCATCTTGATTTTAAAATAACGTTCCATAATCAAATAATGGACAGTGTTTAAACTAATCTGGATTGAAAAGGTGAAGCTACAAGCAGATACAATGGTATACTCATATGGTATAGAGCTGAACTATATATCTAATATACACCATAGCCATAACGTTTGTGGACACCTGACCATCACACTTATATGTGCTTTTTGAACATCCCTTTCCTAGTTTAGTTCCTCTTTGCAAGGTATAATAACCTCCAGGCTTTCCACTAGGTTCAGCAGTGTGGCTGTAGGAATTTGTGTTCATTCAGCTACAAGAGCATTAGAGAGAGCTGCTTAAAACTTAATACGGAGTGCATTTGTTTGGAGCAGGGCATTTGGCACACCGCTTTACCCAAGATTTGGACAGATGTGAAGTAGAAGTGAGATTTTATGTGCTGATGTTTGGTGTGTGAGTTCTAAGCTGTATTCTGGATGGTGCTTTCCAGGAATTTAAAAGGGTGTGAGATATATCCTTGGCTATATTTCAAGACACAGTCATAAGGGATGTTAGCCATTTTATTGCTGTTGAGCCTTAAATCCTCTCATCACTCTGTGATTAGATTCGGAAGTGTGGCTCATCTTCATCTTTGTAGTTAGTGTACAGGGCAAAGTCATCAGCAGGATCAAGCTGAATTCTCACCAATTTTTGGCATTGACTCGAGTCTGTCGTCATAGCCTGTTTGAGTTGGCTCACAAGCGTGGGACATTTACAAAGTGGATATATTACTATAGGTGTAATATTGAACCTTCTTGTGAAATATATATATATATATATATATATATATATATATATATATATATATATATATATATATATATATATATATATATATATCTTTTTAAGTGTTCTGGAGATGAATTTTTTGCTGAAACTTAAATTCCAGTACATTATTAAAACATTTCCAGTGAGCTTCCGTGGCATGTGTCACGGATAAAGTCCATTTAGAAGAACTAAAAATGTGTGTCACGAACACGATGCACAAAATCACTCAGAGGCTAAATGCAGTTCAGTAAATATGTAAATGTGCCAGGATTTAATTGGTGCTGATTCGGAATTGTATTGCATGTGCATGGAATGTGAAATAGAGCAATGACTATGAAGTCAAAGTGAAGATGTTACTCTAATTTCACAGCATGTGCATCTGTATCTGTCTAATATAAAGGAAGCCATTTTTATTCACACTTCCTTATTATGGGGGAACAGTCATTATCTGTTATTCTTTTATCCTGTCTTGGCTGTACAAGTCAGCTAACAAAAGTTGAAGTAAAAAAGGGTACTAAACGGTGTCTGTTCTTGTCGCTGAGGCGGCACACCTGGGTTAGGGTACACCTGTTGTACCTTTAGTTTGTATCTTTTACCCTGAAAGCTGCTGTAAAGCTACTTGTTTTATTTTTTTAATTTTTTGTTCAAGAAACCTTGCCAGAAAGCTTCAGACTAGGTGTGCCCATTGGGATTCTGCAGGATAAAAAAGAAAGCTTTTTTACTTCAATATTAAGCTTTAAAAACAGCTTGTAGCGAGGGTTGCCAGGTTTCCAGATTGCCAGAATTCCCCATCCCTAACTACAAAAGAATTGAAATGTTCAGGCACGGGGAAAGATAGACACATTTTTCTTTTTCTTTTTCTCGTTGTCTTTTTGAGGGAAGCAAATGGTCTCTGTGGAGCTTTTTAAAAAAGGAAGAAAAATATTGTTAACCCTGCACATTCATTATGCATCCTTTTTTCCCCCTTATTTTAATTAAATACTGATAAACCGACCCCATTTTGACCATTTGTTTCACCTACCGCATGTCTGCTGTTATCTACATTTAGAAGAAGACTTCCACAGTTAATCAGTTAGTACCAAAAAAAAATAACTGTGGATTCTCTCTTAAAATAGAAGTCATGTTATTTTTAGGAAATCTAGGAAAGCTGCTCAGTCTGGCTCTCCTGCACTGTGCTGATGCTGATTTTTGAAATCATGTGATGAAAACATTTTATCAAGCATTCATTTTGCAGCATTCTATGTTTACTGTAATTTCTTAAAAAGCTTTATGTTATGAATATGTGTGAATTCACACCATTGTACAACTTTTTGTCCCTAAATGTGAATCATTTGTCTGTTTCTTTGTGTTCCTGTAGAAATGCATGAAGTTTAACGTGGAGTCACCTATCTGGCTGTCTAAACAGCGCATCCTTTGCTCGTTGAACCAGAGCCTGAAAGACGTGTTGAACTACGGCCTTTTTCAGCCTGCATACAACGGCAAAGCGGGCAAGTTCCTGGACGAACAGCGCACTCTGAAGGAGTACCCACTCCCCTCTGTCACTCCCATACCATACCTAGAGGTACGAGCAAAACAATCACTCACTCCTCTACTTTAGCTTTTTCGCCTGACACCATTGCTCGAATAGACCTGTACCTGTGCGTCTGTAGGAGTGTGATATATTTGACCATAGCTCCTCAGACCCCTTACCTCTCCTCAGACCCCTTAATTCCCTTCTTATCCTGGAGCAAAGGGACCCAGCCGGAGATGCAGCCTACACACACACACACACGTGTAAACAATCGAAAGATGCTATAAAACATTCCTTTTCTGGTTGTGTGTGACAGCAAGATAGAAAACGCTCAGCAAATCCAAAATCTGTGCAGTGCTCTAGTGCACAAGCTCTATTAATTTGTAATGGCATCTCCTTTCTCCATTGCCCTCTCTCTGCTAGAGCATTTGGGGAATACTATTATCATTTCACCTGATTTATGACTTTAATTAAGAAGAGAGAGAGAGAGAGAGAGAGAGAGAGAGAGAGAGAAATGTGTGAGACTGCAAGGGCTACAGCTTTCTGCTCCTTTCATGTGAGCTCAAAACAAAATAGAAGCTAATTTCTTTTAGTGCAGTGCAGCTCTTTTTAATTGGCAAATTTATTCAAACATAAATTCAAAATACAGCCACTTACGATTATAAATTTAATGAGTTGATGACTGTCCAAACATGATGAAAATGCAGTGCGTTTGGTCATAACTGCTTGTGAAGGTGTGCAGTTCATGTGTTAGTGGGGCACAGTCGGACACTTTGCCATCAGAGACAATATGAAAGCGGTGACACATCTCCTCCGATAGAAAGCTGTCTCCCTGGTTATTGCTCCATCATGCCATACAGCCAGATTTACTGACACACCAGTAGGTCTATAGATCTACCACACGAGTCGCTGACAGATAGCGCTTCCCCACAGGGTCAGAGTCGGGTGTCTGAGTGAAGAGATAGATTTGAAGATGGATAGATGGTCAGATAAACTGGATGGGAAGCTGCAGCTCTCTAGGAGGCAGAGAAGACATGTTGGGATAGACAAATAAATGGACCAAGAGCTTTCATAGACCTCTTCCACCATCAGGGGGGCAGTTCCTAATCTTAAACCCTTTTGCAAATCTGTTATTGGACAACTGAATCCCTGTAAAGCCTCAGAATCCAGGAAGCACTAGAAGAGCATTAGCATTAAAATGTCAGCACTGCAAGTCAGAGTAAATAATTTCAGAGACGCAAACAAGTTCACTCTTTCCATGCAGTTTTAGTTGTTAAAACAGAAAGATGTGCCGATCATATCAGTGTGTGTTCTGGGGAGAAGAGAGATTCACCTTACCCTTCTGTTAGATAAAGAAAAACTACCTGATTTAGTGTTATCCCATGACTCTGGATAATGGGTTTGCCTGTGATTATCATATGGGTCTGTGATCCGAGGCCTGGATGATGACAGTGATTTACAGAAAGTCCTAAATCATTTACATCCAGCTGCCTCTGGCTCTCAAAGCCACAGAGAGGTTAAATCCATGATTGCTTTCTAATTTGATTAATGTCTAGTGTTTTCTTTTTACTCTGAGCACATCATATGCATGTACGAAGTAAGAATTATCTATGAATACAATAATCCTGGGTAAAGATTGTTTAAGATTAACCCTCACCAATCACAAGGGTAATGTGACTTTAGTCTGAACAGACCGTCTGTTCGGGTCAGAGCAAATATATGAGTAAAATTAAACCATTCAACAGTAAACACAGAGGCAGTAAGGCTTTTGTGATCAATCTGTTGCTCGTTTGTTGTCACGAACCCAGTTTCCCATCTGGTGGTCTTGAACAGAGAGATTTTTAATTTCACTAGATGTTT
Organism: Hemibagrus wyckioides; assembly: GCF_019097595.1. Taxonomy (NCBI): domain Eukaryota; kingdom Metazoa; phylum Chordata; class Actinopteri; order Siluriformes; family Bagridae; genus Hemibagrus; species Hemibagrus wyckioides. The sequence continues at coordinate 23,991,865 of NC_080713.1, forward strand.
AATATAACACTCAGATCTGGGTTTTTATATTTTTAATATTACAGTATATTGTTCGGAGCCTAATAGTTACTTAATTAAGGATAATAATTTTTAACAAAAGGGTAGAGAAAAACATGTAATCATGGTAATCATTGTACACACCAGAGCAACTGCATAAAACCATTTGGTAGTGTTTAAAAGATTAGTTAAATGATCAGAATTTGACAGTTAATGCTTTTTGATAACATTTTTGAGTAACTTAATGACTTAATTACTAACTAAAATCAGTTGTAATCAAAATGATGTACTTGTATATTCAAATACTCTTTGTTCACAAATATTTCAGTGCAATATTAAAATCACTGAGAATGCCAATCATTAGTTTCCTACAGTGTCTTAGATAGATAGATAGATAGATAGATAGATAGATAGATAGATAGATAGATAGATAGATAGATAGATAGAAAAGCAGCTGATGGATGGATGGATGAATGGAAGGATTGACTGACTGACTGACTAACAGGGACAGACAAATAGATAGACAGACAGACAGACAGACAGACAGAAAGGTAGCTAATGGATGGAGGAATGGAAGGATGGACTGACTCACATACAGAGGCAGACAGATAAATAGACAGACAGACAGAAAGGTGGCTGACGGACGGACGGACGGACGGACGGACGGACGGACGGACAGACAGACAGACAGACAGACAGACAGACAGACAGATAGATAGATAGATAGATAGATAGATGACTAGTCTATGTGATGTGTTAAAAGAAAACGAAAAAGAAAACACAAGCAGTAAGGCAGATAGTGAAGAAAGCAGGATAAATGTACTTTATGTTGCAGTAAATATATTTCGGACTAGCTGACGCCAAGTGTACGGAACTATGCCTGGATTTTTTATTTTATTTTATTTTTATTCCTTTTGCTTTAAAGGACCGTTACCATTCACCCCTAAAGTGGATATCACTTTGCATGAAGTGTTGAGGTGTGTGCAGGACTGTTTTTAATCCCACCGCTGCCGACTCCCAGAGGAATTCCTCCTGCAGTTACTTTTATTGTCCTTTAAAGCTTAATAAAATCCACTGTGGCAGAAAGAATTCCATTGTGACCAGCACTGTGTAAAAAAAAAGTTTTTTCTTCAGTGCATGTCACAGTTCTACTCAGCTAGTTTAGATTCACATACCTGATAAAAGATCCCGATTTGTTCAGCATTCACCAAGGTTCGAGAAACCTCTTGTGCACATGAGTACATTTAGTAGTATCACATATTAGTATGTCCTTAAATAGTGTAACATGAGACACAGATTTATTGTATATTCTATCTTCATTCACAGTGTAGCCAAAAACAGTCCTTGCACTGGAGAGCTGCTTACACGTCGTTCTATCGTTACCTGCCCTCTTTTACTCATGGTGACTGTCAGAGCATCATGAGTAAGCATGGTCTTCCCAATAATCGTCCAACCTCAGCCACTACACGTCCTCCATCAGAAAGTTTAGCATAGAAATGAAGGTCAAAGCTAGTGATCCTGTTTTCTTTTACAGTTTCGTTATAAGAGGCGTGTTTACACACAGACCCACCTTGATGACAAGCAGCTGGCTAAACTGCACACTAAGGTAAGAGATGAGATTGTCTTCTCCTTTATTCTGGTCCGAAAGCTGTGGATTTCATCACACTAATGATGTACATTTTTGCTACAAGTGTGGGTTAAGGTGTAAGGCTCTGGAGTGTATGGTGTTGCAGCAATCCCAGGCACTTTGTTCTTTTCCTTTTCGGTTATTGGTATGATGGCTCAGATTCTGCTGGTGCAATTGTTTGAACAAGAGAAAAATGATGTTTTTCTTTCTTTCTTATATTTGCAGTGAGTGGTAAATATTGAATGAGCAACAAATAATATGTGAACTAAAAGCACAAATGTTCACCTTTGTCCAAAGAGGTTCAATTCAAAACCCATCTGACGTGAAGAATGGGAGTTTACTCTAAATGACTCATTAGTCCATTAAATAAAAATCAATGCTGGAAAAATCATCATCATCATCATCATCATCATCATCATCATCATCGCTCCTTCTAACTCCAATGGGTTTCAATGCCATTTACTCATGCGCCTCTTTCTTTACATGTTTCCTAATGGACTGAGAGTATTTCTCCCATGTAAGTGTTTTGCTACTTTTATCTGAAATAATTGTAAGCTCCTTATGTTCTTAGGAACTTATTGCTCATGCTGTACTTTGCTCATTTCGCTAGCAGCTGATGGGGGGGGGGGTGGGGGGGGGTTATGAATCCAAATAATAATGAAAGCTATGAGTGGGAACTAATCAGCACAGGACTGACTCATAGGTAGATGGATTGTTGCATGCATACAGCACATCCAGAAAGGATTCAGTCCCCTTTCACTTTACAGCTTTTCTCTTAAACAGATCACATTTATTTTCCATCAGACACAAAGTTTTGGAAACATATTTAATACGATCAACAGAAAATACGTCACATGAAAATCAGGGGTGGGCAATATGACAGAAAATATCACAGTATTTTTCATGATGTTTGTCCTTAATAGCAAACTACCCGCAAAACAATAGGAGAAAAGCATTTAAATCTGAGTTTAGTGAATGATTCAAATTGTATTTAATGTCAAGGACAATAAAGCACCTTAAATGATAAAGAAAAAAATACTTTTTTTAATAAAGTTTAGTAAAATGACATGTAGTACAATTAAAATGTAAATAGTATTTGAAAATAGTGTCAAAAAATCTAAAATTAAAAAGTTAGAAAAACATATCAAGACACCTGCAGAAATAGTATATTGAATTAATTAATCACAATATAAATATTGTATAATTTTGTCCGGCTGTCATTAAAAGTATTATCTTGGAAATGGGATCTGAGCTCATTTTTGAGAGGCATTAATATCATTGGAAAATGAAGGAAATTATAATGTATTTTTGCAGTTGGAATATTATGGGTTTAAATCACAGGATGATGAGAGGTCCACTGTTGGTTCCTTAACCTTTAATCAACTCCCCTTCAAGTAAAATCAGCTAAAAATAGACTATATTTTATTTATCTTTACTTGCACCCACTAGCGTAGCCAGGAATCACAATGTGGGTGGGCCAGGAAAAAATTGGGTGGGCCTAGCCTAAAATGCATCTTTTATCAACAATCTCATCAATAAAAAGCCAACACAACTACACCTGCTTGAATGCAAACCACCATTTAATCGGAGCATAAGCCTGTATGTCATCGTAAGCAGTGTTAAGAACATAAAGATAAGAACAGCATGAGCACGGCGGCCACAACACACCACAAACATACACACGCGTGTGCGTGCATCTGACAGATAACACCATTATCAGATCAGCAGGACAGTATGGGACAGTATGTAAACTGTCCGATATATGGCTCAATGGCTATATAAACCACATGAAATGAACAACAGTGACTATACAACTGCATAGAAGGAAAATGTAGATTGGCTTACTTTTACACTGGTGTGTAGGGGAGGTACACGCTGGAGAATGGAGTGCTGCTGGTGATGGAGTAAAAGGTGAATAAACACTAGCAGAGCTCCTTACTACTCTAGCTTGATGGCTCCTGAACATCGGAATTATCTTCCTCCTCCAGCTCCACACAACGTCTTTTTGACACAAACTTTAGTAAGTTGCTCTGTTTCATTTTAGTTTAATGTGCAACTAAACTTCGGTCACCCTCTGTGAAATTTGCTCGGTGTGGAGGGAGAGGGGCGGCATGAGCGTAGAGACGTTTCATTCTTGCTCGTAGCCGAAGGGCGCGCTCATGCAGAAAGTACCAAAATTGACTCATAGATGTAACGTATGACGTGCCTAAAAAAACCAAATAGGGACAAAGGCATGTATAAAGGCATCCAGCGATCTCTGTAGTCAAAGCAATCTCTTCTGTTGTAACAACTGATCTGATGGGCCTGACTGACAGGTGGGCCCACCCAGGCCCACCCATAGCTACATGACTGCTTGCACCTTGCTTTAGTCAGTACTAAAACATCTGGTGTTAATGCCGAGATTAAATCATTACTTGACCCATACCAGTGCAGTCATATATATATATATATATATATATATATAAATGTTATATATAAAACACACACACTCTCTCTCTCTCTCTCTCTCTCTCTCTCTTTCTGCAACTTTAATGCAGCTATTTAATTCTATGTCTGCAGCTACCTCAAACCCTAACCTTAACCTCAGTAACTAAAAGAACATTTTAGTTTAGTATAGGCTTTTTTTTTTTAATAAAAGCTGCAGTTTTTTAAAGCGGTTTTCCTCATGGGGACTAGCCAAATGTCGCCACAAGGTAACATGCCTATACATACACACACACACACACAAACACACACACATGGTCATTATAGCTTCTCGTGACCAGCATTTGGATGCAGTAGGAGCATAGCCATGTGGCACAGCACACTTCTCTTCACAGAGAGATGATAGACAGCAAGAGAAGGAGAGAAGTAGAGCATGTAGAGCACCACAAACACACACACACACACAGTGGAAGCTGAGTGAAGCGTACCTTCTGTTTCACACTTCAGTAAAATACAGTTTGGTGTGAATTAAAGTGCCAGAGCTGTTTTACCTCACACTAAACTCAAACAATTAAGCCAGGCTCTAATCTTCTCCAAATTAACCGGACCAGTACAAAGTAAGTTCTGATCCAGACTCATGCCCACTGCTTTTACTATTGCTCTCACGTTCATCTGCTGGATCTGTGTTCAGAATGCTGCTGCTCGTCTGGTTCATAACCTTAACTTTACTGAGAGACTCACTCCACAGGTGTCATGTTCATGTCCTTTCACTGCTAGACTCCAACTGGAACAGCTGTGTGTCTCTGTTCATTTCACAAATATCTAAAAAAAAATACCTCTTCTATATTTCTTTTAGCTTGAAATTAGTCCTTTAGGAGTTAGTGACTCAAGCATTCTGCCACTTGAACAAACAGGATGTGTCTCTACTTGAATCTTCACAGAAACTTAGAGACTTTGTCTTCTAACAGCTGCTCACTGTTTAAAATAAGAGATTTCGCAAAATGATGAAATGTCTGTAAAACTCTGCATGGTCTATATATTTTGTGCACAATCATTCTCTATCACTCACTTTATTATCGTTACGAAAGGCATCTGTTTGCCTACAAACATTTGAAAAGACCAGCTGTTCAACAGAGCATTCGTTTTAAAGCTTTAAATAAACACAGCAGTTCAAATGATGTTTATGCCTGATCGTGTGTTTTCATCATGCACATGCTCTGATCAGTTCAGAGGAAGAGTTCCAGGTTGTGGGAAATGTCAGAAGTTCACTCTTTAAGTGACTGCACAGTCGGACAAGGCTACAGGCAGAACATGTTCACGTGCTCAGTTTAGTTTGGTGGCATATTGTTGATCCTGTTCCTGCACTCACATTTCAGTGTTCTTCTTGCCCTAACTCGCAGTCACTCATCAGTTCATTAATAATACCTTGAGCTTTATATTCCCCAGAATATTCCCCAGTCCCAAATCTAGTCATGCAGACAAGACATGAGGATTACTGATATTACTGCTACTATGATTGCTACTGCTACTACTGCTGCTACTACTACTACTGTTAATACTACTGTTACTAGTGCTATTACTACTATTATTATTACTACTGTTACTGATTCTACTACTGTTACTACTGCTACTGTTACTGCTTCTATTACTACTATTACTGCTAATATTACTGCTACTGTTACTGTTACTACTAATAATGCTACTGTTACTATTGTTACTACTATTACTGCTACTGTTACTGCTACTGTTACTACTAATACTGCTACTGTTACTACTGTTACTACTATTACTGCTACTGTTACTGCTACTGTTACTACTAATACTGCTACTGTTACTACTGTTACTACTATTACTGCTACTGTTACTACTAATACTGCTACTGTTACTACTATTACTGCTACTGTTACTACTATTACTGCTACTGTTACTACTAATACTGCTACTGTTACTACTGTTACTACTATTGTTTCTACTGTTACTGCTACTGTTACTGCTACTGTTACTACTGTTACTACTTTTACTGCTACTGTTACTACTATTACTGCTACTGTTACTACTAATACTGCTACTGTTACTACTGTTACTACTATTGTTTCTACTGTTACTGCTACTGTTACTGCTACTGTTACTACTGTTACTACTTTTACTGCTACTGTTACTACTATTACTGCTACTGTTACTACTATTACTACTATTACTGCTACTGTTACTACTGTTACTACTATTACTGCTACTGTTACTACTAATACTGCTACTGTTACTACTATTACTGCTACTGTTACTACTATTACTGCTACTGTTACTACTAATACTGCTACTGTTACTACTGTTACTACTATTGTTTCTACTGTTACTGCTACTGTTACTGCTACTGTTACTACTGTTACTACTTTTACTGCTACTGTTACTACTAATACTGCTACTGTTACTACTGTTACTACTATTACTGCTACTGTTACTGCTTCTATTACTACTATTACTGCTAATATTACTGCTACTGTTACTGTTACTACTGTTACTACTATTACTGCTACTGTTACTACTGTTAGTACTATTATTGCTACTGTTACTGCTACTGTTACTGCTACTGCTACTACTAATACTGCTACTGTTACTACTGTTACTACTATTACTGCTACTGTTACTACTGTTACTACTATTACTGCTACTGTTACTGCTACTGTTACTACTATTACTGCTACTGTTACTGCTACTGTTACTACTATTACTGCTACTGTTACTGCTACTGTTACTATGGTTACTGCTACTGTTAATACTATTACTGCTACTGTTACTACTAATACTGCTACTATTACTGCTACTGTTACTACTATTACTGCTACTGTTACTACTAATACTGCTACTGTTATTGCTACTGTTACTACTGCTAATACTATTACTGCTACTGTTACTACTATTACTGCTACTGTTACTACTAATACTGCTACTGTTACTAATACTGCTACTGTTACTACTGTTACTACTATTACTGCTACTGTTACTGCTACTGTTACTGCTACTGTTACTACTATTACTGCTACTGTTACTACTATTACTACTATTACTGCTACTGTTACTGCTACTGTTACTGCTACTGTTACTACTAATAGTATTGGTATGATACAGCATGGTAGCATGGACAAGCCTAATAGATATTATATGCTTTAAAACATTAAAATAATAAAAGATTTAACAAAAAATGTCCAAGATGGTATGCTAAATAAATGTGATCCTGACAGGATCTTCCATTTGTAAATGAAACACTTCTGCAACTATTCTTCTCTGATTATCTGACATACACTTGCATTGCATTAAATGACCACAGACAGTTGCTTGGCCCAACAACACTGCTCTTTATACTTCTACTGTTACTACTATTACTGCAATGGCTACTACCATTACTGCTACTATTCCTGATACTGTTTCTGCTACTGTTACTACAATTACTGCTTCTATTACTAGTATTACTTCTACTGTTACTTCTATTTCTGCTACTGTTACTTCTACTATTACTGCAATGGCTACTACTATTACTGCTACTGTTTCTACTATTGTTACTGCAACTGCTACTGCTATTACTGCTACAGTTACTTCTACTCTTCCTACTATATTACTGCATACCTAGCTAAGAGTCAAGGTCAAAATCAAGATAACAGTTGTACTGGAATGCCTACTAAACTCTGCCCTACAGTGTGCCTATCGGTATTGTGTGTGCTGTTAGAGCCAAGAAGTTTATGCCACTTGGCCAGAGTTCAACTGTACAAAATTGAATACAGTGTAAAATATTGCACATGGCTATAATCAGTTGTGAAAGAGCGACTAAAACAGATATGACCTACAACAAGAGTGGAATGAAACATGTTGCTGGAATTACGTACACAGTAAGTGGCCTGTCACTGAATGAGAGATACTGTGTTCAGATACTCGCAACAGTGGAAAAATTGTTTGTCACATGGATAGAATCCAAATGAGAAAGATTGTTTTGAATAAATAATGCGTTTCTGCTTGAGGTGAGTATATGATGATAAGCATTCTTTACGTATTAGCTACATCAGCTACAGTGCAAAATCAAAGAACTGGAAACTGTGTGCATCTTATTTTTTGAAAGATTTTTTATTTCGCAGTCTCTCTGACTATTTGAACAGTCATCTTTTCCAATACGCTTCCCGCATGTATGATGCAGTATGTGTTAGAGCCTGTGTGATAGCAGTGCAGCTCTCAGACCAAGTAAACGCTTGCTTTTTTGTGATACGTGCACTGTCTACAAAGTGGGGTCTCCAGAAATGTGTGTGTGTGTGTATCCTGAGTTTCCCCTGTATTACCACTATCCCTCTCTAGATCTCAACCTGTCTTTTCCAGGTCCCTCTGTTTCTCTGTCCAGCTGAATCTGTGATTGTGACAGTCTCTGTAGTACAGGATGAATGATAGTAAATCCATTTGTACTAGCCCGTTACCACAGTATGAGTCATCCCATTGACTGCTCATGAGCAAGGGAGGCAGAGAGAGAGAGAGAGAGAGAGAGAGAGAGAATGACACAAAGAGATTTCCATTTATGTTTTTGTTCGGTGTACCTGTTGACCCATACAAATCTTTAATACAAAGCGGGATATTACAAAGCTTTATGCGCTCAGATCAGTTTTCATAATAAACCCAAGTAGCATAGTTTAAACCCTGTTAAAATTACAGAGATGAAGTTTAAGTGAAAGTAAAAGTGTCAAAAAAAATGACTAAACGATGATTCTGGTGTCTACTACTTTCCCTCCGGCACCTTCTACCTTTATACTGTCATCAGGAGGTTCCCTATGCATGAGAATACTCATATTCGTCACTAATATACAGCATAATAAATGAACAAAATTAGTCAGAACAGAAACATTACTCACACAGTACGGAAAAGAAACCTCCGCATGTCTGAATTAAATGGATGCTATTGTACATTAACATGCATGAATATAAATGAGAAGCAAAATAGCTTCCAAAGCAAATTCTGCTCAGTCACAGAGGAATAAATAATAAAGGCTTTATTATTTTTTTTCTTTCTCTCGAACCTGAGAGGCTGTGGCTCGGGGTGAACTGGTGATCAGCATGGTAGCATGGACAAGCCTAATAGATATTATATGCTTTAAAACATTAAAATAATAAAAGATTTAACAAAAAATGTCCAAGATGGTATGCTAAATAAATGCGATCCCGACAGGATCTTCCATTTGTAAATGACACACTTCTGCAACTATTCTTCTCTGATTATCTGACATACACTTGCATTGCATTAAATGACCACAGACAGTTGCTTGGCCCAACAACACTGCTCTTTTTATAATTATAGATTTTTTTTTTTGTTGTTGTTGAAACGTATTATACTCAGCAGCCGCTTTATAAGCAATACCTTAGTGATACTGGCTGAGTCCGTGCTTTGCAGTTGGAACAGCCTTAATTCCAGACAGTATGCTTTGGAAATATTTCTTTAAAATTGTGGTCCATGTTGAACCTACGATTCTCCCATTCTACCACAGCTCTACTGGATTCAAACCTGGTAACTGGAGACGCAACGGAAATACCTTGAACTCATTGTCATGTCCATGGACCAGTTTGAGATGACTTGTGCTTTGTGTCATGGTGAATTATCATGCAGGAAGTAGGTATAATAAGCTGGTCAAAAAGTAATGCATTTGGTCAGTAATAATTCTCTGGTTGAAGGCTATGGTCGTGTGCTTAGCTGGAATGAAGGAGCTTAAAATGTATGCCAAGAAAACTATTGACAGAAGGCAGGTTAACCTCTTGTCCTTGTGTCACAACACAAATTAAGATTCATCAGACCAGGCAACATTTTTTTGTTTTTTCAATCCAGCATTGGTCAGCTTGTGACCAGCGTAGCCTCATATTTCTGTTCATCTCTGGCAGAAGTAGAACCTGAAGTGGTCTTCCGCTCTTGAAGCTCAATGCTATTCTGCTTACTGCTGTCGTAAAGAGTGGTTATTTGAGTAAGATCCTCAGCTCACCTCTTTCTCATCATCGAGGTGTTTCTGCTTCCACATCTGCCACTCATTGGATGTTTTTTTTTCCCAAGGAGATCAGCAGTTACTTAAATATACTTGAATAATGTTTCCCCGATCTGATTAATCTGCACATTAACCGACTTGCTCTTGACCTGCACTGCTGTCACAAGGATACGGGCAGTAAGATGAACAAGATATGATGATAAAGGTGGAACTAGAGCAGATAATTCATACTTTCTGAATGTTCAGTTAATATAATATCATAACCAATTGATTTCTGATGGAATCTTGAAATGAACTTGCGTCCAAAGAAGGTGGACTTTACGTCACTAAAAATACATACGCAGTTAACTGCAATGAAAACCCATTTAACAAATAAATAATGTATCTGCTATGTATGAAAGCAGACCAAAGCTGATGAATGGCCATTTCCAGTGCCAAGATAAATTGGCCAGTGTATTTTACCTGCAGGCAATGGCAACATGGACGTTTGCAGGAAACAAAGGACAAAATATTATTACTTGTAAATTTACTCTGAATCTACCACTGATGCTGCTACATCTACTGCATGTTGTATAATTGTATCTACAACCACTGGCCATTTAATCAGACGTGTGTGTGTGTGTGTTGTGTAAGTTCTCTTTTATTTTTGGTTTAATGTGCATATTTTCCTCAGGGAAGATTGAAGCGTATAGCACTTACAGATACATATCTGCTGCATTGAATGCAGTGGTGTGTGTGTGTGTGTGTGTAGGTGTTTGTGTGGGTGGGTGTTTGTGTGTGGTTGTGTTATCTAGTTTGGTTATACCATTCATCAAATGATAGAGATTTTGAAGCAAAAATTATAAACACCCAGTCTGCAAACATTAAAAATAAAAAATCACAGTGTGTGTGTGTGTGTGTGAGAGAGAGAGAGAGGAAATAGGAGAAAGCCAGGGAGAGATTCACTGCCCCTTTTTTCTCAGACCAGTTGCGGTTTAAAAGAAAGCTGTTTTGAGCAGTTGCGAGAGCATCTGTTTCAGTCGTTGGGTATACTGCAGGTGACTGTGTGTGTGTGTGTGTGTCCCAGTCCCACTAGCACTCAGCATCAGTGAAGCACAGCGACACACACAGAAAGCACTGTCACTGTCATGCACGCTGCTCCTGAGGAAGAGAATGAATGAGCGAGTGTAGATTTTTGTCAGCCCTGGGCAGTCTATACAGCCACTCCCCTCTCTCAGTTTCTCTCCATAACCGAGCGCCAACACAAGCCTCACTCTCCTCCCTCTTTCTCTCTCCCTTTCAATTGCTGCATCCTAAAGCAAAACCCTTTTTCCTGCTGTGGGTGCATGCCAGAGCCCGGGACTCCACAGAGACAAGAAGTCAGTGACCGAGAGAGAGGGAGAGACAGAGGTGCACTGGATGTGGGGGGGGCGGGTAGGAGAGGAGGCATGTGGAGGATGAGTGTGAGCTGAGATGAGATGGGGGGAGCACTTGGACGGAAAAACGGCAGAGAGTGGATGGACAGAAAAGCGCATAAGGACAGCAGGTCCAAAATCAACAGTAAGGTATCGAGACGCTCCTCTCTATTTCTCACTCTCTTTCTCTTCCTCTGGTCTGCTTTCACTCTGGTTCATGTATGTGTATGTTCGCTGCACCGCATGCCCACTGTGTGTGTGTGTGTGTGTGTGTATGTGACTGGTATATCAGTGTGTGAAAGTCAGAACAGTTTCTACTCAAATTCCACCACACACACAGACACACACACACACACACACACAGGCAGAGAGAGTCTCTTTCACAGCGCTTTC
>NC_080713.1:24008698-24046198 GCF_019097595.1 Hemibagrus wyckioides
TCATTTTCCCACTCCTTTGCCGGTTCTAAATTATAATCGCTTACAATAACTTATAAACAAAATCAACGGAAAACAAATGTCTAAGCACACTAAAAAAAAAAATCAGATATCTATTCAGAAAACATTATTTTTTGTTGTATGTCGATTGATATTTTTTTATAACCCTCCGTAATGCTGTGCAGTAAGTACGAAAGAGCCGGCTCAGTCATTAAAACCTTTTTTCATTCAGAACACACCTGGCCTGCTTGAGGCTGCGAGAATTCGAACCTGCATTCAGTTATTATCATGCACTGTGATATAGTCGTGATTGATCCATTGCAGTACATCATTCCTTTCACTGTTTGCTTTTACTGAGTGATGGTGAATCAGTCCAGGACATTTTTTTGTTATTATCCATATACAGCATATAGAGGAACTGTAATTGCTTTTAAGCTCTTCTGTAGACAGATAGAGAGAGAGAGGGAGAGAGAGACTGGGAAAGTGCAAATCTCTCGCTCTCTCTTCCTCTATCTCAATGTGTGTGTACAACAAAATCCCCAGAGTTGATAACTCCTAATTTGTGCCAGCACTGAATGAAATGAATATTGTAGGTGATAAATCAGTAACGAGGTTTTGCTGTGTATGTGTGTCTCTCTCTGTGTATTTGATACACGTTCAAGCACACATGCCACTGCAGTTCTGTCTCACTACTGAAACCCTATTAAGACAAATGGATCACTCCAGGAGCCATCAATCAAGCGTTGAGTGAAGCAGTCTACTGGAAAATGGACCGATAAGTCAGATGTAACTCACTGTGAGGCTACAGTACCGGTATGGGAATGCGTCAGCATCTCTAACACGAAACATCATCGCTATCCGTGTCACATACGGCGTGTATTACTCAATATGTTCTGCACAGTATGTCAGATGTCATTATCACCTGAGCTTCAACTGCTTACAAGAATGTGTTTGTGACATCAAAATAGCTTTTTTTAAGGAACGTCTGGATAAGATAACCAGGCAGAAATGCCTGTCATGTTCTCTGGCCAGTCTGGGATGATCTGCTAACCGAATGCAGTGGTAGATTTATTGATGTGATGTTTCATTAATAATGTATTGTTCATTTATTCTGGGCAGTGTCAAATCTGCTGTTGGCAGTGTGGGATTAATTATGTTCTGGTTTCGGGCGTGTTATGCACTGAATACATAAAATATAACAGTTTTTCTGGTAAGGACAATATATGGCAAACAGTGTTGATATGTGGATATGTTGGAATTGCAGTGTTGGGATTAAAGCACGGTTGCATTGAAACTCCTTTACTGTTTTGATCCAAATATATGAAAAATGATTTGATTTGAGTGAAATAATTTTCCATGGGCGAATCACGTTATGCATATTAATAATCAAGGTAAAATTTAATTTAAACAAAGTCATTAAAGACTGATGGTAGGCTATGGAGACTCATAGGAGCAAACCTACAGTTCTCCCACTTTTGATAAATCACAAGATGACTTGGTTTAAGTAACTGCATGAACTTTACTTAATAAATTTTGTGCAATTTTTATCAACCTAATTCTTGATTAAACTTCATGAGCAGCACACAAGGTGCCATCTACAGCCACAACACTGTAACTACTGGAAGGTTTATGGTGGACTGGAAATTCTGAATGAAGTAACTGGCAAATAACACTCTCAAACAAAATAATAGTATTAACCTGTACCATTCCTTACACTCAACAGTACATCTTCTGTGTCATCAGTGTCTATCTTTTATGTAATATTGGGAATGTAAAGTACATCTAATAATAATTTAATTATTTAAGGTGCATAATAGGACCTGATGGATCACAGTAATTAGCTCTTAGTGCAGTAGGTTTTGGCAGTGGTTTGAGCTGTTTTATGAGCAGTGCTGGTTTTAAACGTTGTTACTGTATGTATACAGCATATGGGTATATGGTGTTTGGTATGTTTTGATCTTTGATCTTTTGATTTTGTTGAAAATGTGTTGAACAGTTTTATAGAATAGTGTGGGGTGCTTTGAACAGTGTTTGGTGCAAAGTATTGGGTATGTTTTGTACACACAGTGTTTGGTGAACAGTATTAGGTATGTTTTGTAGGCACAGTGTTTGTTGTACAGTGTTGGGTATGTTTTGAACAGTGTTCAGTGTACAGTGTTGGGTATGTTTTGAGCAGTGTTCAGTGTACAGTGTTGGGTATGTTTTGAGCAGTGTTTGTTGTACAGTGTTGGGTATGTTTGAGCAGTGTTTGTTGTACAGTGTTGGGTATGTTCTGAACAGTGTTCAGTGTACTGTGTTGGGTATGTTTTTAGCAGTGTTTGGTGTACAGTGTTGGGTATGTTTTGAGCAGTGTTTGTTGTACAGTGTTGGGTATGTTCTGAACAGTGTTCAGTGTACTGTGCTGGGTATGTTTTTAGCAGTGTTTGGTGTACAGTGTTGGGTATGTTTTGAGCAGTGTTTGTTGTACAGTGTTGGGTATGTTCTGAACAGTGTTCAGTGTACTGTGTTGGGTATGTTTTTAGCAGTGTTTGGTGTACAGTGTTGGGTATGTTTTGAGCAGTGTTCAGTGTACTGTGTTGGGTATGTTTTGAACAGTGTTCAGTGTACTGTGTTGGGTATGTTTTGAACAGTGTTTGGTGTACAGTGTTGGGTATGTTTTGAGCAGTGTTCAGTGTACTGTGTTGGGTATGTTTTGAACAGTGTTCAGTGTACTGTGTTGGGTATGTTTTGAACAGTGTTCAGTGTACAGTGTTGGGTATGTTTTGAACAGTGTTCAGTGTACTGTGTTGGGTATGTTTTGAACAGTGTTCAGTGTACAGTGTTGGGTATGTTTTGAGCAGTGTTCAGTGTACAGTGTTGGGTATGTTTTGAACAGTGTTCAGTGTACAATGTTGGGTATGTTTTGAGCAGTGTTCGGCGTACAGTGTTAGGTATGTTTTGAGCAGTGTTCAGTGTACAATGTTGGGTATGTTTTGAGCAGTGTTCGGCGTACAGTATTAGGTATGTTTTGAGCAGTGTTCAGTGTACAATGTTGGGTATGTTTTGAGCAGTGTTCGGTGTACAGTGTTAGGTATGTTTTGAGCAGTGTTCATGTACAGTGTTGGGTATGTTTTGAACAGTGTTTGGTGTACAGTGTTGGGTATGTTTTGAACAGTGTTCAGTGTACAGTGTTGGGTATGTTTTGAACAGTGTTCAGTGTACAGTGTTGGGTATGTTTTGAGCAGTGTTTAGTGTTCACTGTTGGGTATGTTTTGAACAGTGTTAATGTACAGTGTTGGGTATGTTTTGAACAGTGTTCGGTGTACAGTGCTGGGTATGTTTTGAACAGTGTTTGGTGTACAGTGTTGGGTATGTTTTGAACTGTGTTTGGTGTACAGTGTTGGGTATGTTTTGAACAGTGTTTGGTGTACAGTGTTGGGTATGTTTTGAACTGTGTTTGGTGTACAGTGTTGGGTATGTTTTGAACAGTGTTCGGTGTACAGTGTTGGGTATGTTTTGAACAGTGTTTGGTGTACAGTGTTGGGTATGTTTTGAACAGTGTTCATGTACAGTGTTGGGTATGTTTTGAACAGTGTTCAGTGTTGGGTATGTTTTGAACAGTGTTCAGTGTACTGTGTTGGGTATGTTTTGAACAGTGTTCAGTGTACTGTGTTGGGTATATTTTGAACAGTGTTCAGTGTACTGTGTTGGGTATGTTTTGAACAGTTTTCAGTGCACTGTGTTGGGTATGTTTTGAACAGTGTTAATGTACAGTGTTGGGTATGTTTTGAACAGTGTTCAGTGTACTGTGTTGGGTATGTTTTGAACAGTGTTCAGTGTTGGGTATGTTTTGAACAGTGTTCAGTGTACTGTGTTGGGTATGTTTTGAACAGTGTTCAGTGTTGGGTATGTTTTGAACAGTGTTCAGTGTACTGTGTTGGGTATGTTTTGAACAGTGTTCAGTGTGCTGTGTTGGGTATGTTTTGAACAGTGTTCAGTGTACTGTGTTGGGTATGTTTTGAACAGTGATTGGTGTACAGTGTTGGGTATGTTTTGAACAGTGTTCAGTGTACTGTGTTGGGTATGTTTTGAACAGTGTACAGTGTTGGGTATGTTTTGAACAGTGTTCAGTGTACTGTGTTGGGTATGTTTTGATCAGTGTTCAGTGTACTGTGTTGGGTATGTTTTGAAGTGTTCAGTGTACAGTGTTGGGTATGTTTTGAACAGTGTTCAGTGTACTGTGTTGGGTATGTTTTGAACAGTGTTCAGTGTACAGTGTTGGGTATGTTTTGAACAATGTTCAGTGTTGGGTATGTTTTGAACAGTGTTCAGTGTACTGTGTTGGGTATGTTTTGAACAGTGTTCAGTTTACTGTGTTGGGTATGTTTTGAACAGTGTTCAGTGTACAGTGTTGGGTATGTTTTGAACAGTGTTCAGTGTTGGGTATGTTTTGAACAGTGTTCAGTGTGCTGTGTTGGGTATGTTTTGAACAGTGTTAATGTACAGTGTTGGGTATGTTTTGAGCAGTGTTCGGTGTACTGTGTTGGGTATGTTTTGAACAGTGTTAATGTACAGTGTTGGGTATGTTTTGAACAGTGTTCACTGTACTGTGTTGGGTATGTTTTGAACAGTGTTCAGTGTTGGGTATGTTTTGAACAGTGGTCAGTATACTGTGTTGGGTATGTTTTGAACAGTGTTCAGTGTGCTGTGTTGGGTATGTTTTGAACAGTGTTCAGTGTACTGTGTTGGGTATGTTTTGAACAGTGTTCAGTGTACAGTGTTGGGTATGTTTTGAACAGTGTTCAGTGTACTGTGTTGGGTATGTTTTGAACAGTGTTCAGTGTTGGGTATGTTTTGAACAGTGTTCAGTGTACTGTGTTGGGTATGTTTTGAACAGTGTTCAGTGTACTGTGTTGGGTATGTTTTGAACAGTGTTCAGTGTACAGTGTTGGTTATGTTTTGAACAGTGTTAATGTACAGTGTTGGGTATGTTTTGAGCAGTGTTCGGTGTACAGTGTTGGGTATGTTTTGAACAGTGTTCAGTGTACTGTGTTGGGTGTGTTTTGAACAGTGTTAATGTACAGTGTTGGGTATGTTTTGAACAGTGTTCAGTTTACTGTGTTGGGTATGTTTTGAACAGTGTTCAGTGTACAGTGTTGGGTATGTTTTGAACAGTGTTCAGTGTTGGGTATGTTTTGAACAGTGTTCAGTGTGCTGTGTTGGGTATGTTTTGAACAGTGTTAATGTACAGTGTTGGGTATGTTTTGAGCAGTGTTCGGTGTACTGTGTTGGGTATGTTTTGAACAGTGTTAATGTACAGTGTTGGGTATGTTTTGAACAGTGTTCAGTGTACTGTGTTGGGTATGTTTTGAACAGTGTTCAGTTTACTGTGTTGGGTATGTTTTGAACAGTGTTCAGTGTACAGTGTTGGGTATGTTTTGAACAGTGTTCAGTGTTGGGTATGTTTTGAACAGTGTTCAGTGTGCTGTGTTGGGTATGTTTTGAACAGTGTTAATGTACAGTGTTGGGTATGTTTTGAGCAGTGTTCGGTGTACTGTGTTGGGTATGTTTTGAACAGTGTTCAGTGTACAGTGTTGGTTATGTTTTGAACAGTGTTAATGTACAGTGTTGGGTATGTTTTGAGCAGTGTTCGGTGTACAGTGTTGGGTATGTTTTGAACAGTGTTCAGTGTACAGTGTTGGGTATGTTTTGAACAGTGTTCAGTGTTGGGTATGTTTTGAACAGTGTTCAGTGTACTGTGTTGGGTGTGTTTTGAACAGTGTTAATGTACAGTGTTGTGTATGTTTTGAACAGTGTTCAGTTTACTGTGTTGGGTATGTTTTGAACAGTGTTCAGTGTACAGTGTTGGGTATGTTTTGAACAGTGTTCAGTGTTGGGTATGTTTTGAACAGTGTTCAGTGTGCTGTGTTGGGTATGTTTTGAACAGTGTTAATGTACAGTGTTGGGTATGTTTTGAGCAGTGTTCGGTGTACTGTGTTGGGTATGTTTTGAACAGTGTTAATGTACAGTGTTGGGTATGTTTTGAACAGTGTTCAGTGTACTGTGTTGGGTATGTTTTGAACAGTGTTCAGTGTTGGGTATGTTTTGAACAGTGTTCAGTGTACTGTGTTGGGTATGTTTTGAACAGTGTTCAGTGTGCTGTGTTGGGTATGTTTTGAACAGTGTTCAGTGTACTGTGTTGGGTATGTTTTGAAGTGTTCAGTGTACTGTGTTGGGTATGTTTTGAACAGTGTTTGGTGTACTGTGTTGGGTATGTTTTGAACAGTGTTCAGTGTACAGTGTTGGGTATGTTTTGAACAGTGTTCAGTGTTGGGTATGTTTTGAACAGTGTTCAGTGTACTGTGTTGGGTATGTTTTGAACAGTGTTAATGTACAGTGTTGGGTATGTTTTGAGCAGTGTTCGGTGTACTGTGTTGGGTATGTTTTGAACAGTGTTCAGTGTTGGGTATGTTTTGAACAGTGTTCAGTGTACTGTGTTGGGTATGTTTTGAACAGTGTTAATGTACAGTGTTGGGTATGTTTTGAGCAGTGTTCGGTGTACTGTGTTGGGTATGTTTTGAACAGTGTTAATGTACAGTGTTGGGTATGTTTTGAACAGTGTTCAGTGTACTATGTTGGGTATGTTTTGAACAGTGTTCAGTGTTGGGTATGTTTTGAACAGTGTTCAGTGTACTGTGTTGGGTATGTTTTGAACAGTGTTCAGTGTGCTGTGTTGGGTATGTTTTGAACAGTGTTCAGTGTACTGTGTTGGGTATGTTTTGAACAGTGTTTGGTTTAAAGTATGGCTGGAGGATGTTGTGAACAGTTTTGTGTTGTATTTGGTTACACACAGCTATAGCTGGTATAATGGCCAGTGATCAGCTCAGCAGGTTGTGTTTGTCTGAGGCTTAGAGGCAGTGCTGAATCAGCCTCAATTGTTCTCTTGTTTCTGTCCGGTATCTGATGACTGTTTGCATTCCAGTCATACTTATCCCTTTGACTCTGCACATGTGTACACAGGCATGTACAGGTGCATGCACACACACACACACACACACACACACACACACAAATATAATTAATGTACACTGTCAATGTGCAGATGGAGTGCTCAAGTAAGCTGTATGCCAAGTGAGTGTTGTTTTACAGCAGTGGAGTGTAGAGGAATGCTCAATATTTATAAATCCCTGATGCATATGAGAAAATAAACATCGTTCACTTGTACACTTCCGAAGCAGTTCATTTCATCCATAATCCTCTTTTTTTTACAGAATCGACAAAAACATTACCTTGACACTCTCAAATCACAGATTGTATGATGCTGACTGATGTGTTTTTTGTTTTTTGTTGGGTTTTTTTGTCCAGTCTAGACTCTAGATCTCCAAAAGGACCTGTATATATATTAGGGATTTTTAGCACATCATTAGCTGTAAGTCAGTAGCAGTGATTGATTTGTCCTCATAGCAGCACCTTTTTGGTATCATTCTATCATATACTAACATGGACTGTTGTATAGAAAATGAAAAAAAGCAATTTGTTCATTCCTACAGCAAATAAAAACAGATAAGATTTTATCTTCTGTCCTTGGACACTTTACATTTCCTGTCCTGTCCTGTCCTGTCCTGTTTTTTTTTTTTTTTTCTTCCATTAGCCAGGTGAGGAGAATTTGCTTTAGGTATTCTGGGTATTGTAGAACAAATGACCCAATTTGTTTCAAGTGTGTGTGTGTGTGTATGTGTGTGAGAAGCTGAAAGAGAGAGAGAGAGAGAGAGAGAGAGAGTTGGACTGGGCCTTGTGTTGGTCAGTTGGTCAGTCAGCAGGTTCTGAGGATCTGTGTGCCGTGTGTGTATCGGAGTGCCCACTCCTGATCCAGCATGCTGAGAACACACAGAGAGAAAGTTGCTCGCTTTCCAGCACATGAGGTCAGAACACTCTTACATTTTCCCTCTCACTATGATCACATCAGTCTTGTTTTGGGTTCCTTGTGTTCTGTTTTTGCTGTTCCCTGAAGTATAAATGTTACAGAAAAGAAAACCCTTTTACCTTTATCCTGCATGCTTATATTCTCCCTATATAATCACTGTGGTATGATAAGTCAAGAGCTAAATGAAGTACATGAGGTGATTTTCGTGAATTGATGTCGTTTGAGGTGTGGAATAGTTCTGAATTAGTACTAGTGTTGTGTCAGGAGGGTTTCCTTTTTCCAGGAGCATGGACTAAATATATTGCTGCTTTGTTTTATTGAGATGATTGAGACTTATACTAGCTGTTTATCCTGTGGGGGAATTTATGGGGATTGTTTATAAGTGTGCTTGTTTTGAGAAGCACTGTATCAGAATTCTCCCGATGTCAGCAGGACCTGGGATGATAAACCACATGACATGAAGAGAACAAGAGCAGTAGCCCCGTAGCTGAAATCCTGCTGTAATAATCAAAAGTACAGTGATAATCAGGATGGTCTGATCCATCAGACGAGCTACTGTTGCTGAAATTGCTGAAGAAGCGAATGCTGGTTCTGATAGAAAGGTGTCAGAATACACAGTGCATGACGTGTAAGGTGCCAACACAATATTAGGCAAGTGGTCATAATGTTATGCCTGCTATGTGGTGATTATAGAGCTATTCTTTCTTTCTTTCTTTCTTTCTTTCTGGTTTGCCTTTAATGGAACTAGCATTGTTGTTTTTCAGTAAATTTCCCATTCTGGAAAAATATCGGAAGTGAATGTGCAACAGAAAAGCATTTGTCCCATCACTAGTAGATATGAAGAGTCCTCATCTTTGGCAAAATTGGCCGTGATGTCTGGCATTGCTGTCTCTTACCCGTCAATCACAGCGACACTATCCCATCACAGAGCTCATGTATGCAGAAGAGGGTAGGCAGTGCTCTACACATTGATTTGAAGGAGCATTGAGCAGCAGTTCGAAATGATGTTGTTGGCTGGCTTCATGAGTCTCAGAGGATTTCTGTTCCTTACTAATTCAACTGGTATTTTCGTCTTTTTTAAAACTTTCAACATTTTTCAGCTGGTTATGGTTCAAAACATACCCAACAGTAATAGTGTGCACTTCTCATCCATGATTTTGTTCTTCTCTTGACATGCTAACTAACGTTAAGTAGCATAGCTAGTAGCTTATATACATATGAAGCTTGAGTGGTTTGTTCGGTCATGAAAATATTTCAAAACATGGCAAGACAGTAAAGCCAAATTGCTAGGATTGGCCCATGGAGAGGGGTTTGGAGGAGTTCTCGTCAGCCTGAGCTGCACTCATGGCCAGGTACATGATGGCCAAATATCTGTGTTCTCATTTGCCATCTGTTGTTAGAAGAGAAATAATACATCACTTTGTTCCATTATAATTAAGACGTATAGTAACAGTGGAGAAGGTTTGTTAAAGATTTGTGGATGGATGTTATTCTAGCATCATTTACAGTCTGTGGAATAGTGGTGTGTTTAGGAAGGTGCTTGGTGTGTGATGTAGAAGAACCTGGTTTCATCACAGGCATGGTAAATATTAGGTGGCCACTACAAAAAGCTTAGAAAAGAACAGGATTTTGTCACATACACAGTACAGAATGCATCAATATCTCTCTAAATATAGCATTTGTACAATTAATTCATTAGAGTTGATTAGAGAGAGCTCATGTTCTCAGTGTCTGTGTGTGTTATATCCAGGTTCTCTGGTTTCTCCCAAAAACATGCTCCTAGTTTAACTGACTATGATGCCTATGACTGTTTCCCCCATTCAAGGTTTGATTATGCCTGGCACCCAATGTTCCTGGGATAGTCTCTGGATCTGTCATGACCCTGACTGAGATAAAGCACAGGAAGTAACACACAGTGCTTCAGTTCAGATAGCGGGTCTCATGAAAGTTATACGTAATACCTGAAGTTTCCAGAGAGAGATCTATTGGTTTTACCTCCTACATACTAAGAAACGCGGTTTACAAAGTAGATCTCATGAGATTTGTTCAAGTATCTATATTGATGACTAAAATGTTGGTTTGTTTGATGCCAATCATTGTTGATGACTATAAGACATACACGGATCAGGTATAACATTATGAGCAGTGAGAGGTGAAGTGAATAACACTGATGATCTCCTCATCATGGCACCTGTTAGTGGGTGGGATATATTAGGCAGCAAGTGAACGTTTTGTGTCCTCAAAGTTGATGTGTTAGAAGCAGGAAAAATGTGTAAGGATTTGAGAGAGTTTGACAAGGGCTAAATTGTGATGGCTAGACGACTGGATCAGAGAATCTCCAAAACTGCAGCTCTTGTGGAGTGTTCCCGGTCTGAAGTGGTCCAAGGAAGGAACAGTGGTGAACTGGTGACAGGGTCATGGGCGGCCAAGGCTCACTGATGCATGTGGGCAGTGAAGGCTGGCGCGTGTGATCCGATCCAACAGATGAGCTACTGTTGCTTAAATTGCTGAAGAAGTTAATGCTAGTTCTGAAAGAAAGGTGTCAGAATACACAGTGCATGATGGGCCAGGACTGTTTTGGTGGCAAAAGGGGGACCAACACAATATTAGGCAGGTGGTCATAATGTTATGCTTGGTCATTGTATGTAGCTACATGGTGATTGCACAGCTATTCTTTCTTTCTTTCTTGTTTTCTTTCTTTCTTTCTTTCTTTCTTTCTTTCTTTGTGTGTGTGTGTGTGTTTTTTTATCAAGAAAGCATATATCACAAACAAAGAGTACGTACTACTAAGGCAGGTGTGTGTGAACCACCAAGGTGAATGATTTGTTGCTGGCTGGTAACCATGGCAACTCATCTCCTGAGCACTGAGAGGGGTTAAAATATGGCCATTAATCAGAACCATGTGCATACACACATACTGACACGCATAAACACACATGCAGAGAGAGAATGCAGGACCAACGTGCAGCATTATGATTAATTTGTGCGGTACTAATGTACAGCTTGGTGCTCGGTAATGAAATCTCCAGTGTAATGAGACCATCTTCAAATCCCAAATGGGACACATATATAAAACAACATCCAGTCAGTGAGGAAAAGATTATACACACACACACACACACACACACTATCTGTTACACATGTATCACCCTGTGGTGTTTTGTACAGCATAAACCATTAGCCTAATGGAAATAGATGGCTGCACATTCTTGATATATTGCTGCTATAATTATAAAAAACAAGACAGATATTTGAGTTGGGCACAATATCCTCACCCTCATTTGACACAGTGCATTAGCATTAACATTTAGTCCATTAAAAAGGTCAATGCATACTTCATCATAGTGGTCAACATTAATAGAACTAATAGCTGTTCAGCATGCCATGGCAGCAGCATTTTTTCTCCTGAGTGAATCCTCAGAGAAATCAAACAGAGGTACATTTATGTAAAACTTTTACCTCACACAACACGTACATGATTCGTTCATGATTGAGTCAACTCTATGAGTTGAACATAACAACGGTTGTTAGTATTATGCACTGATCAGGCATAACATTATAACTATCTGCCTAATATTGTGTTGGTCCCTCTTTTGCTGCCATAACAGCCCTGACCCATCATGCACTGTGTGTTCTGACACCTTTCCATCAGAACCAGCATTAAATTCTTCAGCAATTTGAGCAACAGTAGCTCATCTGTTGGATCAGATCACACAGACCAGCCTTCACTCCAAATGTGCATCAGTGAGCCTTGGCTGCCCATGACCCTGTCTCACCACTGTTCCTTCCTTGGACCACTTTTGATAGATACTGACCACTGCAGACCGGGAACACCCCACAAGAGCTGCAGTTTTGGAGATGCTCTGATCTGGTGGTCTAGCCATCACAATTTGGCCCTGCTTCTAACACATCAAATTTGAGGACAAAATGTTCACTTGCTGCCTAATATATCCCACCCACTAACAGGTGCCATGATGAGGAGATCATCAGTCTTATTTACTTCACCTGTCGGTGCTCATAATGTTAAGGCAGATTGGTGTATATTCATGATTCTCATATACCTTTAATCACAGGCAGTGTGACTGTGAATTCATCAGGTCAATCTGATCACTGTCTGAGGTTTTAGCACAGGTACAGTAGATTAGAATGATTTTGAGCCGGTTCTAGTGATTTGTTAAAAGTCTTTGTGACTGAAGCAGCATGAGTGTTATACTATTACATTAATGTATGTGATGCAGTGTATTGAGAGTTGAATATCTGACTTTCTAGTGCAGATTTGTGTGGACAGAGCAGAATATTGGGTAAGATTTCCTGCACAGAACTTGCTGGTTAATTTTGCACTGATTATAAAACCACCTTCAGCTGACATTCGAAGCAAGTCATCTCTGTATGATGATAGTTTGTCCATTATATTATTATTACAGTAATGGATCGTCTTGAAGCATGGATGCTTTGTTGTTGTTTATGGCATATAGATAATGATATTATTGATTTGGAAAGGTGCACATGAGGGTTCTTTCATGCTAAGAACATTCAGTAGTCATTTACAAATGTGAATGTGGACTACATAGGCAGGAAATTTGTAACTGAATGCTTGTGTAAATGTAGCAAAAGATGCGGTAGCTGTTGCTGTTGCTATCCATTTTGTTAACTGAGGATATGAAGGGTTAGTAATTGAAATAGGGATTGCAACAAAAAGGAAAGAAAGATAACATCCCAGTGCAATGCCGGTCCCCACTTTGCATTTACATTTACATTTCTGGCATTTGGCAGACACCCTTATCCAGAGTGACATAGAAAAGTGCTTTGAAGTCTTTATCAATGAATACATTAACACTGGTTCATTAGGTCACAGACTTAGGATACCATCAGTCTAAAACTCTGTTGGGAGGACAGCCAGTGACTCAGCTGTTCGGACATCTAAGGGAAGTTCATTCCATCACCTCAGTGCCAGAACAGAAAAGAGTCTTGATGTATACCTACCTTGTACCCTGAGAGATGGCTGGACCAGTCGAGCACTGTTGGTAGGTCTGAGAAAGTGTCATGCAGTGCAAGAAGTGATAAGAGCTATATCAGACTATATATACTCTTTAAGGAAGGCTTTCCACTAGATTTTATGGTGTTGTTTGTAGGGATTAATGATTCATTCGAGAGCATTAGTCAGATCTGGCACTGATGTTGGGTGAGGAAGTGCAGTAGGTGTTCCAGTTCGTCCCAAAGAAGTTAAATAGGGTCGAGGTCAGGGCTCTAACAAGGTCACTAATCAGTCCTTCACCTATACCTTGGCAAACCATGTCTTCATGGAGCTTGTTTTGTGCACAGAGGCATTGTCAAGCTGGAATAGCGTGAAGGGAAATCTTAAAGCTAGCATACAAATGCATCCTATATAATCGCATGATTCCAACATTGCGGCAGTAAGGAAGTTTGGGTGTGATGGTCAGGTGTCCCCAAATCTTTGGTCAAATCTCAACCAGCTGGTTACGTTGCACCCAGCATGAGCTATCTAACTGTGATAAGAATGCTGTGTCAGATTGCTAGTAGGTGTTTAACGCTAGTCCAGGTAGAAATGCAATTGAAACAGCTACACAGTACTCAGGACTTTTCAGATATAACGGAAAAGAGGCTATTATAAAACATAGTCATCCCCAATTAAGAAAAATAATGATAGACGTAACAATAAATTGAATTCCAGACCTCCCGTAATGTAAAATCCTTTGTGAGCTACACAGTTTGAATCTCTGTGTGGGTTTAGTCTATCAGCAGATAATACCAAGGCTGCTAATGTAGTCTTACTCTATTGTATATGTCAGAAAAATGACACAGAAATCCATGCCCTTATCAGTGTCTCCATTCAGCAGGAAACCAGACATTAAAAGCCGGTACGGATATATCAGTTTTGTAACAATATTACATTTTAGCAGATGGGTATTCGAATGCGCCACAGCAGTATGGAGTCAGGAGATCAGACAGTTTTACGAAATGTTCGGTGAGGTGTTGTGTTAATGAGGAGAGTTATCATGGAAGGATGCTGTTGAGTAATTATTGTCCCTCAGGCAGGGAGAGAATCCCGCTGTTGATTATGCCCTGACATTCTGCACCTTGGCAGCTGAGAACAGACTAAATGGACCTGCGTTAAAACTGGCTTCCGCCAAGGTCTCAGTGAGGTCTCAGTTGCAAGGATGATTAACTCACCTTCTCAGACTTCATTAAACTCACCATAAGACTGGACAATCTCCATTTAGCCAAGAGTCGCTCAAAGAACATTTCCATCCTCCTTCCCATAGTCATCGAGGTGTTGCCTGGGGGAGGAATTGCCTGAGGAGAACCTCTTACACTTCATACAGTATATATGAATGATGCACAGAAAATTCTAATCCCCGTGATCCCTGTGTTATGTTTGTTTCAGCACTGATTTTGATGAATCTATCGTTAACGTATAATTAGCACATACCCCTCGTCCTTAGCTCACCTTCTTTTTCTTTCAGGACGTCCACATCGAAGATAGAGCGTTATGTCCAGATCCATCAGGCCAGGTTGAATTTCAATCTCCGAAAACACTCCACTCTCTCATTAAGTGAGGGGCAGTTTGAAGTCCCTGATGTCTATCACAATTTTCTTTACTCTCGCCTGCTGTTTTACTTTACCCAAGTAAAAAAAAAATGACAAGATTCGATTCCAAATACAAAAAATGCTGTAAGCATGGTGGCACAGTTACAAGTAAAGCTTATCACTTAGTTCCAAAAATTAAGATACTGTATTACTGGAAGCAAATTGGCCTACGATTTATCTCAAAGCCACCAACTCTGTATAAAAAAAGGAAGTATAAACTCACAGACAGTTATTTATACTTTACTAACTGTTTTCAATGCTTTTAATGTAAAACTGAGTTTATTAGCACCTGTGTTGCACCTTTAGGTTATAAGTGTGCCACATTATCAGCTTTCTTCAAGCCTGATTTATCATGTATAGTGATAACATCTTCCAGACCTACAAGACAGAATAAACCTCCTTACCAGGTTGGTGTGTCTGGTTCGATGAGAAGTCAGTGAAGAAAGACAGAGGTTATTAAAGCTCACTTCCAAAACCCAGCTTATTCCAGCTATTTGTCCAGTGTCTTTTTCCTCGGGTCCAACCCTTGACCATCTTATCTTTTAGTTTTTCATTCAGGCATCCATGCATGAAGCACATTGCCCCACTGGTGAGGAGCTACATAAGCTGGCTTTAGTACAAAACTAACCAAAATAAAACTATCTGCAGTCAGTTTAAAACCTCAGGAGAAATTCCTGTAAGTATCCACAGGTTCTGCCTGTCCTGATTGACCCGCATTCCACTACTTGAGCTTTACTTATTACCATAGGCACATTCTCAAAAGCCTGCCTGTTGACTCCCCTAAAGAAACTCCCTACATCTGTGGAGATTGCAGTAGCCCCTTATCATTCATCTGTTCAGCCTTCAAGAAGAAATTGTATCTAAGGTGTTCAAGGTGTTGAAGGCTTTTTTTGCTGGCAACTTAACATTGATTCCAGTCTTTTTTGTTGTTATGAACCTCAATTTACCAGAAAGGAGACTTGGAGGTCATCAGGTTTTTCAGTACCTAATGCAGCAAGGTACAGCAAGAATGGATCTGTTGGTTGCATTGCACCTTTAACTCTTGAAATATTTAACTTGATGCTGTCAGGAATAGCTGGACAGTTCCTTGTCAGGCCCAGAGAGGGCGCTGGCAGGTGAACCTTGGAAGCCTGCTTTTTTGTGTGTATTTTTTGCTACGCCTTTCCCATTGTTCTCCTTCCTGTTGTATCACCTGTTTCCCATTTACCTTAATGTCTAGCCCCATAAATAGGGATCGTTTTGTACCTGTCCTCGGCGGTCATTGTTTAGTGTTCAGTGTTTCAGATACTACGGCCTTGTTAAAGTCATGTTTCATGTTTGTTAGTCAGGTTTTATTTAGTCTACGTTATTAGGTTAGTTCTTTCCCATGTCTGTCTGTCTGCTTTAATATAAGCTGTGCTTCTTGGACTCCTGTGTGTGGGTCTGTCTCCATGGCGTGCTGGCATATGCACCACCACGGAGGTCCGGGTTCAAGCCCCACACAGGGCGGGGGCGTCTGGACATGACAGATGCATTAACTCTATGATGGTGAGACATCATGGGGTTTTATACAATTCAAAACATATTATAATCATACCATTCAACCATACAGTTATAATAGCAATTTGACCTTATTGTTCTGCCCTACTGAGCATGTCGAGGTAAGGTGAGAAACACTGACCGCCTGCAGCTGTGTCCAGCCTTCACTGGTACTGCCACCTGAAAATATTTTCTAGAAGTGCCAGCTGGAGATGTCACCATTTCATTGGCAGATCTGTGATAGCAGTGTCGATATCATAATCTGTGTGTTTAGCCAATAAATGTTAGAGTTAATAGTTCAATACATTTATTTATTGTTTTAAAAAAATTGTTTCATGTATTGTTGAAATTCTTTTACTTTTTATTCCTACTATTTTTCTTGTTCTAGCGTTATCAAAGTCCCCTTTATCTCTGCCTGGTATAAATCAGTCATATAACTTTTTTTTTTCCTTTCATTTATATCCCTCTACATTAAACATCAAATAAATCTCTTTAATAATTCACAACAACCCTCTGTCTATAAAGCAGAAGGGGTTTTGAGCCCAGAAAAGCTGTCAGCCGTAGGTTTGTGGCTGATGTAATTGCGTTCCAGCTGTGTGTGTGTGTGTGAGTGTGTGTGTGTGTGAGTCACTTAGCTTAGTGGTACAGCAAGAAAATGCCCTAAGGGCATCAAAACTGCCATAACCTTGTTTCATTGGTAAGCAGAGCACAGGGAGCCGGGCATCTGAACTCTCAGACACAGTTTGGTGCACACTTACATTATTCGATTCTTTCTCTGGTCTGTTTGTTTCCTCTTTCTTGCTTAATTACTTCTTACAATCCATGTTAACTAAAAGTTAATGTTCTCCTGTTGGTTTGTGGGTTAGAATCCACTTCTGTTTGATTTGTCCCGCAGGCATACACACATGTACACATACAGACAGGTGACAAATGGAAGGGAAATACAGTGTTATGCTGTGGAGGGAAGAGTCACAGCAAATCAATACAAAGTTCCTCTGAATGATCACCTTTAACCCGATGGGAGTGGACTGTCCTAGTATAAATGTCTCATACACAAGTCACAAGGGTGCAATGAAGAGTTTAGCATCTTCACAGTCGCTAGATGTCGACCCCAGTGAACACCTATGGGAAATTTTCCCTTTAGTGCTTTAGACAACATTAATAAAAACACGTTTTTTCTTTCCTTAAATACTTCTTTAAGCATGATTGAAAAGCTTGGTATGCTTTAATGAAATCTATTCATTTTTGCCCATATACACACATGTGCTCTTTGCTCCAGATGTTTGATGCAGCTGGGATCCACTGTGTCTTAATTACCACGTCTGCTGTTTAACCCCCTCCCCCATCTCTCTCTCTCTTTCTCTCTTTCGTTGCTTTTGGCATCATCATCAGTCAGTCCTCTCCTCATCCTGATCCCTCTTTCCTTATCCTCCTTATCCGTGTCCTCCTCTCACTAGAAGCTCCTTTATCGCTTTATAGTGTCCAGCAAAGTGACGTCTTATCTCGCCGTTTCAGCACTAGCACAACTCTCACAGCTCTCATATTTTCAGACCTGTCCTACTGCACTTTTATGGAGCACAGCCTGTGCAGTTAAATTCGAGAGCGCCTCATCCATCTCATGCAACGAAGAATATAAGAACAACATATACAGTAATACCTCACACATCCGCGAGGTTACGTTCCAGGACCCATCGCGGATGACGAGGTTTCGCGGACGTGCGGTGGAGTCACTTAAAATGATGGATGAACGCATACAACACATACAAAGCATCGTAGCTACCAGCCAATCAGCAGCTAGGTAAAACTGTTACTGCTCTGTGATTGGCTACTTCCAACCCTTCCAGCCAATAGCGTGTCGCAATGGCTATACTATACATACGTGATATCGGCGGCATTCGATATCGTTAAAATCACATTTATATTTTATTTATATTGCTATTTTGTCTATTTTACTTTTATATTTATATTACTAAATTAATAAACTAAATCTTTTTCTTAATAATTTCGCATTAAAAAGCATGAAAATGTATAAATTGCCACGTAAACACTTTTGCAGGATTTTTCGAAGATTCCGCGGGCCTGGCGAAAAAATTCGCGGATGCAAATTAGTTAGGTTCCGATGTAAATGTCGCAGATCGGTGACGCCGCGAATCGTGAGACGCGGCTCTGCGACGTATTACAGGAATAGTTTATTTGTGCTTGCTTTGACAAAACACACATTGCTGTGAATATACAGTTCTGCTTCACAGAGTAAATGTTAAAATGTAAATTCTAAGCATTTCCAGTGTTTTCAATTTTGAATTTTTATGGAACCTGTGCATTACAAATGTAAAGAAAATAGAAATAGAAAATGCAGCATCAGTATTTAATACCAAGCATAAGATTAGTGTGCTAAGCATGGTTACATCCACGAACAGATGTGTGTCTGCCTGCAGGTTATGACCATTTTTGCCTTTCACTTAATGCGTAGCTGATATGCTCCGGCTCAAGAGCTTCTCAGGGTGGATTAGCTGCAAGTCTGAACACTCAAAAGACAGTTTTATGAGGAAACACCTTAAAATGCTCTGAACACTCCTTGCTGGCTGAAGTGTGTTTGAATTTTTTTGTAGGACCACTGAGATTTCTTTTAACTGGTAGATAAAGCTTATTATAGGTTATAGATGTGTGTAAGACATAACAGATAACAGGGACATGATGCATATCGGATGGTTGGAGGGTGAAGAAGAAAGAATGGATACAGAGGGTAGGGGTTAAAATAGAAGTGGAAATAAATGACGATGTACAGCTGGTTCCTGCATATGGTGTGTATGTAATTTAGTTCAGTGTCTTTGTGAATATTATGCTTGGTATTGGTTATGTGGTCTCGCTGGAGGAAATCTGTTGCTAGAATTTTTCAGTGTGGCAGAGAGCTTTTCCATTGTTGCCTACTCAATTATTATGTCATCCCAAATTGTCAGATTGATGTTCTTCTTTTATTTCCAGTTTATTTTTCCAGATTTTGGCAGCGAGTATAAAAAGCATGACTCAGCTTAGTTTAAAGCACACTGCACATGCACACAAACTTCAGCAGATAAAGCCTTATAGTACCATACACAATGACCAGGCATAACATTATGACCACCTGCCTAATATTGTGTTGGTCTCCCTTTTTACTGCCAAAACAGCCCTGACCCATCATGCACTGACACCTTTCTATCAGAACCAGCATTAACTTCAGCAATTTGATCAACAGTAGCTCGTCTATTGGATCGGATCACACGGACCAGCCTTCACTCCCCACGTGCATCAGTGAGCCTTGGCCATCCATGACCCTGTCACCAGTTCACCACTGTTCCTTCCTTGGACCACGTTTGATAGATACTGACCACTACAGACTGGGAACACCCCACAAGAGCTGCAGTTTTGGAGATGCTCTGATCCAGTGGTCTAGACATCACAATTTAGCCCTTCGTCATACTCGCTCAAATCCTTTCTGTTGTCCATTTTTCCTGCTTCTAACACATCAGCTTTGAGGACAAAATGTTCACTTGCTGCCTAATATATCCCACCCACTAACAGGTGCCATGATGAGGAGATCATCAGTCTTATTCACTTCACCTCTCACTGCTCATAATGTTATGCCTGATCGGTGTAGTAAATGCCCTGATCGGTGTAGTAAATGCCAAAATCGATAAAGATCCTGTACAGAAAGTGTCAGTAAAACCGTGGCAGTAAAAGTGAAAGGAAGCGATTTGAAAGAAGCTGTGTTACCCGCTGGGATTATTTCCACAATCTGATCCATTCCGCTGCAAGTAATAATGGTCATTTCAAATAAATCTCACAAATATTGCACTTCTTTCTTTCTTTCTTTCTTTATTTCTTACTTTCTTTCTTTCTTTCTTTTTGGAGATTTCACACTAATGCGAATCACAGACAGACGTCTCCACATTGTAGTGGAAGAGGCATAAAAAACCTTTCAAGTGATTAGAGTTAAAGGTTTCTTTAAAAATTGTTTTGAAAAGGAACCCATTTCTGACCGGCAAACACTCAGCTGTAGGGTTTTTCTGTGGAGACTGTAAGAGAGCGTCTCTCTTAGGAGTGACAAGTGAAGAGCCAAGAAGTGTGTTGTTTTCGTTGTTGTTTAAACAAAGAATTTTTTTAATGGCTTCTGGGTTTCATAAGGGGGTCCTGAAATGAAAATTTGAGTTCCATTTAAAGGCAGAATGAGTGATTTCTTTTCTAATAGTATATTGAAATCTGCTGATGTTGGGTTTTTGCTTTCTATTCACACTAGGGTTATAATGCAAGACATGGAATACAAACAGGGTTTTGTTTGTTTGTTTGATTGTTTGGGGTTTTGTTTTATTTATTTATTTATTTATTTATTTATTTATTTATTTATTTATTCATTCATTCATTTATTCATTTCATTGTCCGTACCACTTATCTGATCTATACTCAGGTCACGGGGAGCCTGTGCCTATCTCAGGTGTCATCGGGCATCAAGGCAGGATACACCCTGGACGGAGGCTCACACACACACACACACACTCAGTCACTCACACACTATGGGCAATTTAGAGACTCCAATCAGCCTAGAAGCATGTCTTTGGACTGTGGGAGGAAACCAGAACACCCGGAGGGAACCCACCAAGCACAGGGAGAACCCAGGACACTGGAGGTGTGAGGCAAACGTGCTAACCACTATTTATTTATTTATTTATTTATTTATTTATTTATTTATTTATTTATTTATTTATTTATTTAAAAAAAATTTATTTTTATTTTTTTTTCAAATTTTTTCAATTCAAAACCCAGAATTAATTTCCTAATTAAGTTGTGCGTTAAATAATTTTTTAAAAAACCTGACATTTTAAAAGTTTTGGATCCGACTATGAATTAAATCCTGAATGCTAAAATAGATCAAGTGTAACCTGCAAACAAGCTAATAAAAAAAAAAAAACAAGCACAACAAAAATGTCATGGTTAGGATAACACCAGTGGCATTTTAGCCCGTTTTACTTTGTTGGATGTTTAATGGTGCTGCAGGAAACAGGCAGAAAGTGACTATTGCAGTGTGAAGAATAGGTTATATATCAAACAGAAAAAAAAACGTGTCTGCTCTCGAGTTGCTCCCGCGTGAAAGCATTGCATTGTTTTTTAAGTAGATGTTACCTCAGCAGTGTTTATCAAGATTTGTTCATCGATTCATTTAAATGCTAAATGTTCTTTCAGGTTTCCTGGTCCAAATCTCCACTATTCATTTTTCTTCTGTAATTGGCTTCCCAGCTACTCATGAAACATGCTGATATAGTGCCAGGCTGCTGTGGGTCACAGTGAAGCTGCATAAGATAAGCGTGATGAGCACTGTATCTCTCTACTTCTCACCTGGCTCCTTGGGACTGTTGAAATATACGCCATGAGTTGTTTATTGCGAGCTGGAGCCTAGGTCTGGGTGTAGCAGCTGGTCATTAGATTAAGGCGAGCGAAACATCTGGATGAGATACAGTTCCAATGAACATGCAGCACAAGTTGTGGTGAATGGTGTCTGATGTGTCCTGAATGTGTTTATATACTGTACAGCTATGATATAGTATATTGTGTTTTAGTTTTAGTTATGTATACAGCTTTATCCACGAACGAGGTAGTTATGCATAGGTGAGGGAGTTATCCTCAGATGAGATAGGTATGCATTGATGAGGTAGTTATCCTCAGATGAGATAGTTATGCATTGATGAGGTAGTTATCCTCAGATGAGATAGTTATGCATAGGTGAGGGAGTTATCCTCAAATGAGATAGTTATGCATTGATGAGGTAGTTATCCTCAGATGAGATAGTTATGCATTGATGAGGTAGTTATCCTCAAATGAGATAGTTATGCATTGATGAGGTAGTTATTCTTAGATGAGATAGTTATGCATAGGTGAGGGAGTTATCCTCAAATTAGATAGTTATGCATAGATGAGGTAGTTATCCTCAGATGAGATAGTTATGCATTGATGAGGTAGTTATCCTCAGATGAGATAGTTATGCATAGGTGAGGGAGTTATCCTCAGATGAGATAGTTATGCATTGATGAGGTAGTTATCCTCAGATGAGATAGTTATGCATTGATGAGGTAGTTATCCTCAGATGAGATAGTTATGCATAGGTGAGGGAGTTATCCTCAGATGAGATAGTTATGCATTGATGAGGTAGTTATCCTCAGATGAGATAGTTATGCATTGATGAGGTAGTTATCCTCAGATGAGATAGTTATGCATAGGTGAGGGAGTTATCCTCAAATGAGATAGTTATGCATTGATGAGATAGTTATCCTCAGATGAGATAGTTCTGCACAGATGAGGTAGTTATTCTTAGATGAGATAGTTATGCATAGGTGAGGGAGTTATCCTCAAATGTGATAGTTATGCATTGATGAGGTAGTTATCCTCAGATGAGATAGTTATGCACAGATGAGGTAGTTATTCTTAGATGAAATAGTTATACACAGATGAGGTAGTGATGCGTGGATTAGGTAGTTATCCTCAAATGAGGGAGATATGCTTACATGAGGTAGTTATCCTCAGATGAGATAGCTATGCACAGATGAGGTAGTTATCCTTAGATGAAATAGTTATGCATAGATGAGGTAGTTATACACATATGAGGTAGTTATCCTCAGATAAGGGAGTTATGCATAGATGAGGTAGTTATTCTCAGATGAGGTAGTTATGCGTAGATTAGGTAGTTTCCTCAGATGAGGGAGTTATGCATAGATGAGGTAGTTATACACATTTGAGGTAGTTATGCATAGATGAGGTAGTAATCCTTAGATGAGATGGTTAGGTGTAGATGAGGTAGCTATGCGCAGATGAGGTAGTTACAGGTGATGTATTGTGTCCAGTGCAGACACTGCATAGATGTACACTGCTGCATGAACAAAAACATGGATTAGAGTGCAGGGATGTTTGATTACTGTCTAGCATCTGAACACTTCCTCCCTATCATTTTTGAATATATATCATTGTTGATGCTTATTGATACATAGTGTTTTATACTTATTTATAAATATGTGTGTTATAATGTGTATTAATCTGAACTGGATATATGCACTTAAACTATGTATGTTTGTTTTAAATAGTGTCTGATAAATACTTATTTCCCCATGTCAAACATGTCAAAGTGGTTTCAGTGGCTTCTTGCTTCTGACCAGAAGGCTGACAGTGTAAATCTCACATCAGAGTAAAAGTCTCTATCAGCTTTTTAACTCTTGTCTGCTCCTCTACAGTATCTATATCCTAAAATTGTATTCTGCTTCATTAAAGACAGTTTGGATAAAGGCATCGTTCAACGAACAAAGATAAATGTACCTTCATGAAAATATGCCAATAATTATGACCTTAATTACATGCTGCATAATAGGCTAATAAAAACGAAAATCCATTACTTCAATTATCTATTCCACCCTCTACCTGAACTGTAGTCTTATCTAAAGAACCATAATGAAAGACTTGCTGAAATATGACTAAGGAGATGGATTCACAAAATATTTAGTATGGGCATAATCTATTAGGATGACCACACACATGTGGTCATAACATCTGCTCTGAAAATGTCTGCAGATGTGATTAAAGCAAAATACTTTTTGATTTTCTAAGACCAGTGTCACATTGTATGGACAAGCGTAAGGATTTGAGTGAGTATATATATATATATAAATTGTATTCGATACATTAAACATCATCACACTCCATGATAAGACACGAAAGAGGTCCAGATGAAGTTGCTTATCTTGTTGTCTTGAGAAATCGTGATAGCTGCTAGTGATTAATGGGAGGTCTTGGGGAGTTTCTCCCTATTTTTATATTTTAAAAGAAGCTCATGTTATCTGTGTCTTGATCTGCTGGCATGTGTTTTAGCTAGTGTGGTTCCATCGCTACATTCGTGCCAAACTTTGACGGGTTAAAGAATAAATAACAAAATACACAAAATCACTGCACTAAAGAGAAGTAATGTAACATAAAATAAAGAGTCAGTGTGCTCCAGCTTCCATGTCACTGATCTGTGTGTGTGTGTGAGTGTGTGTGTGTGTGTGTGTGTGATCAGTGAAGTGTGTTTGCACCTGGAGCTGGGTCAGTAAACGCCAGTGCAGATGGGACTTCGGGAGATGAGAACTGTTTTGTAGAAGTGTTTGGGTTTGAGGAGAGTCTGTAATTGTTCATTCTTGTGAGTCAGAGTCGGGAAAGGGCAGAGACGTACCCTGATATGATAATGAAACCTGATTTTTTTTCACACTGTGTCTGCAACTTGCTTCAGTAGTACTCACTCACACACACACACACACACACACTCACACACACACACAGGACTCCACTCACCCGATGTGACGGCTATCTTTTCTTTTGTATCACATCTCCATAACAACAGCTTGAGTGGCTCAGAGAGAGAAAGTGGGAGAGGGAGCTCCACAGAGTTTGTGTCCCTCACAGTGCGGATGGAGGAAGTGTTGGAGTGCGTGAGAGCTTGTGTGAGTCACTCGGACTCGATAGTGGTAGAGCTGGATAAAGGTTCAAGGATTGTGATGTGCAGGATACTATCAAAGTGAAATCAGGGACTGCAGAGCGTGTACCTCAGCACATGGTGAGAAACCCACAGCTTTTTCTTTCCTTTTTCTTTTTCTTTTTTTTTTTATTTGGTGTGTGTGTGTGTGTGTCTGTCTGTCTGTCTGTCAATCTGTGTTGTAGGACTGAAGTTATATAACAGTCAGTAAGATGGGAAATTGTGGAACAGTGCAGTTAATTTACCATCAAGTAAAATGATTCAAGTCCAACAGTTTATTCTAGAGAGAAAAATAATTGCATATTACCCGATCTGATGTGATATGATACAGCATTTAGGATATGTTAGTTTCGATAAATACACTTTGAGGATCTGTCTGCACATGAGTCCCTACATTGTGTCTTCATGTCCTTGTGTGGCTTCATTATTTTCAGATTGTAAAGTGCTGCACAAGAGGTTATGACTTTACCTTCCTTATGCCTTGCAGTCTCTCTCTCTCTCTCTCTCACACACACACACACACACACACACACACACGCACGCTGCTTTTGCTGCTGCTGTCTGTCTGAGCTGAACATTTCAGGGGTCTGTCCTTGGGTTTGTGACGCAGGCTTCTCTCCATTCATTTGATACTTTGGTATAGCAGTGTATACAGAACAGATCAAGACAAATGAATGAATGATAACTTTACAAAGTCATGATTGAATGGATTACATGAGGACCGACAGCATTTCTTTTCCCTATGCTGAATATACGGTATCTGTATGTAAGCTAGTGAGTGAGGTTAGGGCTAATCCTGTAGTGTTTATTAGATTATGAGAAGGAGCAGCAAAAGACCAGACCTTAGCGTTAACACTAAGGTCTGACCGATATGAGGCGATCAGCTTCAATGAAAGTCTGAGATAATGTCCATGTAAAGCAGATTCATGAGGGTTTTTTTAGTCCACACTTACAGTCTGGCTTTATGTAGGGGAATAAAAGAAAGGACCCTGTTAAAGATGGACACTCTTGTTTGTTTTGTACTATAAGCAATCCCTTAAATGAGTGCTTGAATTATTCATGTGGAATGTAACTGTGAGGGATTTGTTCTAGTTGTGCATTACGGGGTGTGACATTTGCCCTTACAATGGCTGAGAAATTGTCTCGTAGTGGACACAAGCTTCAGATCAGTTTGCACATGTTGTCTTTTAACCTCCTTCAAAACTCATGGATTAATGGATTTAATAATAATAATAATGCATTGTGGATGTGACATACGTATGGATGTGGAAACGTTTATAGGAGACTGCACATTTCCTACAAATTCATGAGAACTTCTACATGAGAAAATAAATACAATAATTGAAAACAAAAGGTATTTATCTGGGTGCGTACTCATACACACAGCTCAGATGAAAGTAGACACTCAGGCCCTTTTTTTAATGTACTGGTGCAATATATTCATAGAAACGTTGTAAAACAAAAAGTTTTCTCCGTAAATGTTCATATTTACTTATCAAAGTAAATGGTGGTAATAACTTTTCAAGCAACTCCCAAGTTATCACCAGTGCTTGTTCATAAATAACATTGCAGGTGCCTTCTCAGGGAAATCCATGGCCACCTGCATGGTCCTTTATGGTGCCTCAGGTAATCTGCGCTGATTTACGGCACCTGCGCTCGCCTCTGTTTAAACCCCAGGGTTTTGTCAGTCGACATATTTAAAGGGTTTAGAAAAGTTTTATTTTATTTAGTACTTTATCGCACACATGCTTCAGTGGATTGTGTGACAGTCACTTCCTTGGTTCACACCCTGCTCTCGCTATCGTTACTAAGGTTGCTTCAGTAGCAATCCTCTTTGTCCCTTCTGGATTACTCATCCGGCTTCCTGTCTGTCTATGTCTTTTATCCATTTTGTAATGGACCCTCCTTTATATACACTGATCAGGCATAACATTATGACCACCTGCCTAATATTGTGTTGGTCCTCCTTTTGCAGCCCTGACCCATCATGCACTGTGTATTCTGATACCTTTCTATCAGAACCAGCATTAACTTCTTCAGCAGTTTGATCAACAGTAGCTCGTCTGTTGGATCGGATCACACGGGCCAGCCTTCACTCCCCACGTGCATCAGTGAGCCTTGGCCGCCCATGACCCTGTCACCGGTTCACCACTGTTCCTTCTTTGGACCACTTTTGATAGATACTGACCACTGCAGACCGGGAACACCCCACAAGAGCTGCAGTTTTGGAGATGCTCTGATCCAGTCATCTAGCCATCACAATTTGTCCCTTCATCGAACTCGCTCAAATCCTTACGCTTGTCCATTTTTCCTGCTTCTAACACATCAACTTTGAGGACAAAATGTTCACTTGCTGCCTAATATATCCCACCCACTAACAGGTGCCATGATGAGGAGATCATCAGTGTTATTCACTTCACCGGTCATAATGTTATGCCTGATCGGTGTAGTGTTCAAATGTAGTTTTTTTTCTGTTAGTAAGGTTCACATTTGTGTGGAACTGGAATTGCATCCGTACATGCTTGTGTGATTCATTTACCCTTCTTCCAGGGATTATGCATAACTCTTCTGCATACCTTTGATCTTATCCCGTGTTGCATTATTCAACATAGACATGTAGATGCAGTCGTCTAACCTCTCTATCTTCCTTCCTAACAGGCTAACTTGAAGAAGTTTATGGAGTATGTTCAGCAAAGGAATACTGAGAAGGTGTCAAAGTTTCTGGAGAAAGGCCTCGACCCAAATTTCCACGACCCAGAGACCGGGGGTGAGTCATATAATCCTCGTTATATGGGATGAGAGGTCTTTCAGCTGTACGCTTCAGTTGTGGATCACTTCTTACAGCATTTTTTGTTTCAGTAACAAAGGAGACATGCTTTACAGAGGAATTAGGGTCAAATGGTTTCAAATCCCAAGTCACATTACAATACAATATCATAGGCAATACAATACAATATCATAGGTGTACAATAGATAGGCCGAGATAAGATGAGCAGTAAACAGACACAACAGAACACTTATACATGTTACTGTGGTACAGCTTTACCTGTAACTCTGCCTGTATTCACAGTCTGCCACACAGATGCCTCCATATGGCATACATGTGCAGAAGAAAGGGAATGGTTGCTGTATGGCAGCTGGATTTATTGGAAAATGCGTAAAGTCGTAAGGTCACATTGTTGGAAGGTTTTAGAGGCTTGAAATAAAACCAGCATGCAGACGGCGCTTTCTCTCCCTCTACTGCAAATTAGATTTTTCCTTTTTGTGTGTGTGTGTGTGTGTGTGTGTGTGTTTTTTGTTAATTTGGAAGAAATCTCAATACTTCACCTGGTTTTGGTATCAGGATCAAAATGGTAATATTCTGACAATTTACTTTAAGCACATTAGGCTTGGATACTTAAATAAAAAAAAAAATATTACCTGTTATTATATGAGTAGCTAAATTAATCTGAAGTACTGAAGGACATAACACCAATAGAAAAGAAAACCTTGCAGGCTAGGATTCATGAAAATACTGTCCGGTAACAGTAAAGCATATAACATCACCAAATGTTATTTCCCGGAAACAAGGATTGAAGTGTAAATATCTAAGTGGTTAAGGCTCTGGGTATTGTCTGGAAGATTAGGGTTCAAGCCCCTGCACTGTCAATCTGCCACCCCTTGAGAAAGGCCCCCAACCCACCCTGCTCCAGGGGTGGTGCATCATGGCTGACCTCAATCCCCAAAGGATGGGATATATACGTAGAAAGTGCAGTAATGTATACATGACAAATAAAGACAACATAACTTAATTCCACAGAATTCATTAATATTCATGCAGGTCTCTAAAACTGTTTATTATGTAAGAAACAGAGTCTGTATAACCCTATATGTTAACTCTATTATGAAATGCTTTATAATAGACACCCCATTATGATTATTCGCTACTGTAATACTAGCCTATGTTGGTGCTGAATGCTAGCTTAGAAAGAAATCTGCTCTCTATTTAATCAGATAATCAATAATAGAGATGTCTATTATTGTCCAGAGATGTCTTCATGTATATTTACACGTGTTAAAAAATGTCCCAAGACACTTGTATGAATTTGCCCCGGCTTTTATTAGTGAGATCAGCTGTAGCCGAATCAGGACGGAGACGCTCATCATTTTTGGAGCAAGTCTTTCAGCAGAGACTGAGAATAGAAGCTGAATTAAAAAGTAATCATGCGTCAATCTCATGAATTTAGCACATCAGCTCGAACTCTTCAGCGCAGTCCAGAGAGAAATTTCCGCTCTGTGTATTTGACATGGAGTGTACAGGACATATTTTTATTTGATGCTCTTGTGTTTCTTTTGATGACTAGTATGTGGTAATATTCATTTATGTATTTATCCAGTGGGTAAGTAAGATAAGAGAGAGAGAGAGAGAGAGAGAGAGAGAACTTAGTAAAAAAGGAAAGAGGTATGGTTTTTGTATGATCATGGCCTGACCTCTGACATTGCATTATAGGAAGACCAGAAGACTTTTATGCAGATCAACTCATTTTTATTCACCATTTTTATTCAGTTGTTATAAATGACCTAGGTGCAATCTTTGAGGTGATAATGGAACAAAATGCCGTGTGTGTGTGTGTGGGGGGGGGGGGGGGGGGAAGTAAGTGTAGGGGTGTATATGTGTGTCTGGTGTGTGTTTGTATGTGTACGGGTGTATGTGTGTGTGTGTGTGTGTGCGTGTGTGTGTGTGTGTGTGTAGGGGTGTGTTCGTGTCTGTGTGCATACAGGTGTGTGTGTGTGTCTGTGTAGGTCTGTGTGTGTGTGTGTGTAGGGATGTGTGTCTGTGAAGGTCTGGTATGTGTGTGTGTTTGAGTGTGTGCACGGGAGTATGTGTAGGGATGTGTGTCTGTGAAGGTCTGGTGTGTGTTTGTAGGTGTGTGTGTGTGTGTTTGAGTGTATGCACGGGAGTATGTGTAGGGATGTGTGTCTGTGAAGGTCTGGTGTGTGTTTGTAGGTGTGTGTGTGTGTTTGAGTGTGTGCACGGGAGTATGTGTAGGGATGTGTGTGAAGGTCTGGTGTGTGTTTGTAGGTGTGTGTGTGTGTGTGTGTGTGTGCATGGGAGTATGTGTAGGGATGTGTGTCTGTGAAGGTCTGGTGTGTGTTTGTAGGTGTGTGTGTGTTTGAGTGTGTGCACGGGAGTATGTGTAGGGATGTGTGTGAAGGTCTGGTGTGTGTTTGTAGGTGTGTGTGTGTGTGTGTGTGTGTGCAGGGGAGTATGTGTAGGGATGTGTGTCTGTGAAGGTCGGGTGTGTGTTTGTAGGTGTGTGTGTGTGTGAGTGAGTGCACGGAGTATGTAGGGATGTGTGTCTGTGAAGGTCTGGTGTGTGTTTGTAGGTGTGTGTGTGTGTTTGAGTGTGTGCACGGGAGTATGTGTAGGGATGTGTGTGAAGGTCTGGTGTGTGTTTGTAGGTGTGTGTGTGTGTGTGTGTGTGCATGGGAGTATGTGTAGGGATGTGTGTCTGTGAAGGTCTGGTGTGTGTTTGTAGGTGTGTGTGTGTTTGAGTGTGTGCACGGGAGTATGTGTAGGGATGTGTGTGAAGGTCTGGTGTGTGTTTGTAGGTGTGTGTGTGTGTTTGAGTGTGTGCATGGGAGTATGTGTAGGGATGTGTGTGAAGGTCTGGTGTGTGTTTGTAGGTGTGTGTGTGTGTTTGAGTGTGTGCATGAGAGTATGTGTAGGGATGTGTGTCTGTGAAGGTCTGGTGTGTGTTTGTAGGTGTGTGTGTGTGTTTGAGTGTGTGCATGGGAGTATTGTAGGGATGTGTGTGAAGGTCTGGTGTGTGTTTGTAGGTGTGTGTGTGTGTGTGTGTGCATGGGAGTATGTGTAGTGATGTGTGTCTGTGAAGGTCTGGTGTGTGTTTGTAGGTGTGTGTGTGTGTGTGCATGGGAGTATGTGTAGGGATGTGTGTCTGTGAAGGTCTGGTGTGTGTTTGTAGGTGTGTGTGTGTGTGTGTGTGTGTGTGTGTGCATGGGAGTATGTGTAGGGATGTGTGTCTGTGAAGGTCTGGTGTGTGTTTGTAGGTGTGTGTGTGTGTGTGTGTGTGTGTGCATGGGAGTATGTGTAGCGATGTGTGTCTGTGAAGGTCTGGTGTGTGTTTGTAGGTGTGTGTGTGTGTGTGTGTGTGTGTGTGTGTGCATGGGAGTATGTGTAGGGATGTGTGTCTGTGAAGGTCTGGTGTGTGTTTGTAGGTGTGTGTGTGTGTGTGTGTGTGTGTGTGTGCATGGGAGTATGTGTAGGGATGTGTGTGAAGGTCTGGTGTGTGTTTGTAGGTGTGTGTGTGTGTGTGTGTGTGTGTGTGTGTGGGTGTGCATGGGAGTATGTGTAGGGATGTGTGTCTGTGAAGGTCTGGTGTGTGTTTGTAGGTGTGTGTGTGTGTGTGTGTGTGTGTGTGCATGGGAGTATGTGTAGGGATGTGTGTCTGTGAAGGTCTGGTGTGTGTTTGTAGGTGTGTGTGTGTGTGTGTGTGTGCATGGGAGTATGTGTAGGGATGTGTGTCTGTGAAGGTCTGGTGTGTGTTTGTAGGTGTGTGTGTGTGTGTGTGTGCATGGGAGTATGTGTAGGGATGTGTGTCTGTGAAGGTCTGGTGTGTGTTTGTAGGTGTGTGTGTGTGTGTGTGTGTGCATGGGAGTATGTGTAGGGATGTGTGTCTGTGAAGGTCTGGTGTGTGTTTGTAGGTGTGTGTGTGTGTGTGTGTGCATGGGAGTATGTGTAGGGATGTGTGTCTGTGAAGGTCTGGTGTGTGTTTGTAGGTGTGTGTGTGTGTGTGTGTGTGTGTGCATGGGAGTATGTGTAGGGATGTGTGTGAAGGTCTGGTGTGTGTTTGTAGGTGTGTGTGTGTGTGTGTGTGTGTGTGTGGGTGTGCATGGGAGTATGTGTAGGGATGTGTGTCTGTGAAGGTCTGGTGTGTGTTTGTAGGTGTGTGTGTGTGTGTGTGCATGGGAGTATGTGTAGGGATGTGTGTCTGTGAAGGTCTGGTGTGTGTTTGTAGGTGTGTGTGTGTGTGTGTGTGCATGGGAGTATGTGTAGGGATGTGTGTCTGTGAAGGTCTGGTGTGTGTTTGTAGGTGTGTGTGTGTGTGTGTGTGCATGGGAGTATGTGTAGGGATGTGTGTCTGTGAAGTCTGGTGTGTGTTTGTAGGTGTGTGTGTGTGTGTGTGTGCATGGGAGTATGTGTAGGGATGTGTGTCTGTGAAGGTCTGGTGTGTGTTTGTAGGTGTGTGTGTGTGTGTGTGTGTGTGCATGGGAGTATGTGTAGGGATGTGTGTCTGTGAAGGTCTGGTGTGTGTTTGTAGGTGTGTGTGTGTGTGTGTGTGTGTGTGTGTGTGTGTGTGTGTGTGCATGGGAGTATGTGTAGGGATGTGTGTCTGTGAAGGTCTGGTGTGTGTTTGTAGGTGTGTGTGTGTGTGTGTGTGTGTGCATGGGAGTATGTGTAGCGATGTGTGTCTGTGAAGGTCTGGTGTGTGTTTGTAGGTGTGTGTGTGTGTGTGTGTGTGTGCATGGGAGTATGTGTAGCGATGTGTGTCTGTGAAGGTCTGGTGTGTGTTTG
Source organism: Hemibagrus wyckioides (assembly GCF_019097595.1). Taxonomy (NCBI): domain Eukaryota; kingdom Metazoa; phylum Chordata; class Actinopteri; order Siluriformes; family Bagridae; genus Hemibagrus; species Hemibagrus wyckioides. The sequence goes on from NC_080713.1 coordinate 24,040,823, forward strand.
TAGGTGTGTGTGTGTGTGTGTGTGTGCATGGGAGTATGTGTAGGGATGTGTGTGAGAGAATGATGCTGACACTGATGCGGTTGAGAATTGTGTTATCTGATTGTACTGTTATAGATTCTTTATGTAATTCAGAACTGCACAGTAATAAACATGTCACTGTTGAGCCTGTAGGGGACACTGTCCATTACGAAACATTTCCAGAGAAACGGTTAAGCAAAGACTTTATTAATGTGATATTTGTGTAGTTAAATGTGTAAGAGTGGATGGTATTGTTTTGTGTGGTTTAAAATTCAAATATTGCTCTTTACACTCGTACCACAACGCTGCTGAAATCTTCATTCTGTTTAGACAGGAAGTGGTCATCACCTTTATTTAGACAATAATACTTCATTCTAATATCTTATTGTTTTTAAAGTAACAAATTACACACAAATGTGCAAACCAGAGCGTCAAAATAAAGATTTATTTGAAAGTGTGTGGAATTATTTTGATGTTTTCTATAGACATTGATGAAAAGCATCTGTAGTGCCAGCAATTTACGTCAGAGAAGAGAGAGAGAGAGAGAGAGTTTGCACTGATCAGGCATATCGTTATGAGCAGGGAGAGGTGAAGTGAATAACACTGATGATCTCCTCATCATGGCACCTGTTAGTGGGTGGGATATATCAGGCAGCAAGTGAACATTTTGTCCTCAAAGTTGATGTGTTAGAACCAGGAAAAATGGACAAGCGTAAGGATTTGATTGAGTTTGACGAGGGCCAAATTGTGATGGCTAGACGACTGGATCAGAGCATCTCCAAAACTGCAGCTCTTGTGGGGTGTTCCCGGTCTGCAGTGGTCAGTATCTATCAAAAGTGCTCCAAGGAAGGAACAGTGGTGAACCGGTGACAGGGTCATGGATGGCCAAGACTCATTGATACACGTCAGGAGTGAAGTCTGACCGCTACTGTGGTTACTGAGTAATTCATAGTTACTGAATTATACTCTATAAGATGAATAACTGAATAATAAGCCATCATAATAAGCTTTGTGTTCGCACTCCCTTCTAAAATCAGGAGTCTGAGTGCCACAACAATACATGGATTGTAACTGAAAACAAGGTCCTCCTTCTTTTCCTTCTTCTCCTGTCAGTCAAAACAATGCTAGTCCACTGCTGGTATCTTTTAGACATGTGTGTGTTTGTCCAGGTTTGGGGTGTGGGTGATGAAAAAAAAAAAACCTGTATAAAAGACTTGTTTATTTTTAATGGAATAAACCCAATACAAAAAAAAAAATTACTTATTTAAACCTTTTCTCAAAGTGTTGTGTGTGTGTGTGTTTTGATGTGTGTGTAGAGTGTCCATTAACGATGGCGGCTCAGTTAGAAGGCTGTGCGGAGCTCATTAAGGTACTGAAAGGTGGAGGAGCTCATCTGGACTTCAGAACTCGAGATGGCATCACCGCTCTCCATAAAGCTGTGCGCACAAAAAACCATACAGCTCTGATTGTAAGTACAACACACACACACACACACACACACACACACAGATGTCTGTGTACAATTGATGCTTCTTATATTGGAACATGGTCAGTGCCTGTATATACTTATTAAGGAAAAGCAGTGTTTGTGGAGAGCGAGAGAGAGAGAGAGAGAGAGAGAGAGAGAGAGAGAGAGAGAGTTTGTGATTTTTGTCCAAATCTAAGGGGTTTTGAATGTCTCCTTCTGAGGTAAAGTACCAGTTTGTTATGCTGTTTTGTTCAAGACAGAAATTTTTTTCTGCATCATTTATTGTTTTTGATTTTTTTTTTAACTAAAAGAAATGACTCTAGATCATCCTTTATACCATATATCAGATCCTTTAGGTTACTGAACACCCACATAGACTTTAGGTGCCATTTTTAGGCACACAGGTCATAGTCATTTCCCTCAGTGACCTAAAAAGCAGTGCAACTTCACTGAATTATTGCACTCTGTAGGTTCACCCTGTAGCTCAACTTGCTATTCACAATTTATCAGCTTCTCTCTACACCATCCATAAGTGATGAGGAAGTACCACAGGACCACCGCTGATCAGATATTATTCAGGTCCAGTCTCAGGGCTAAAGTGTGTGTATGTGTGTGTCTGTGTAGACACTGCTGGACCTGGGTGCGAGTCCAGACTATAAAGACAGTCGGGGTTTGACTCCGCTGTACCACAGCTCCATGGTGGGCGGTGACCCTTACTGTTGCGAGCTGCTCCTGCATGACCACGCTCAGGTGGGCTGTGTGGATGAAAACGGCTGGCAGGAGATCCACCAGGTAATACACACCCACGCATTCCCTTTCCAAACCCCCTCCACACCACAGCCCACCACACACACTCACACATACACACCGATGCAGGGATTAGAGAAAAGGGTTGGTGCAGTCAGTAGCTGAGGGCAGTGAGAAAAATAAGACAGTGATTTGAGCTATGCTAGGATTTACCCTTTGTGTCTGAACACATTTATAGCTCTGATGCTCTTCTTAGTCACACAGAACATGACACCACTTTTGGCTTGTTCCTATGAGGATTAAACGGAGAAAATAGATAAAGATTTCATTTAGTTAACCAAGTTTAGAATGAGATGAAGGTGTGTGTGTGTGTGTGTGTGTGCACATAGTTACCACTAATTCCCCATGTTAATGAATTCTCACTGGAGGTTGTACTGTCACTTTGACACTATAAGATTAATAAGATCAAGAGAAATATGGGACAGATGGATCTCTCTCTCTCTCCCTCCCCCCTCTCTCTCTCTTTCTCTCGCCCCCCCTCCGTCTCTCTCTCTCTTTCTCTCTCTCTCTCGCTCTCTCTCTCTCTCTCTCTCACACACACACACACACACGCACACACAGACATGAGTTAGTGCTTCAAGGAGTCTAGCCTGGAGAGTTATAGAATCTGAGCAGTGCTGTATATGCATTATAAAGCACTTTGTTTTGTCTGCTTGTCTGGATAGCTGCAGAATTCGGAAATGTATGGTTTGGTCAAAAAATGCACAGCATGACCCTTCACCCTAAATGTGTTTGATAAGCCAGAATCTTTAGTGTTGCACTGGAGATGCATGGCTACATATGCTATATATATTAAGTAACTGGCCAGAGGACCTCAGCTTCTGTAGGAGGACTGAGGGTAAACAAGGTTTGAGATAGGTTACAGGGCCAGCCCGTGTAGGGCTTTAAAAACAAATAATAACATCTTGTATTGGATTCTAAATTTGACAGGTATGCATGGTTTTTTCCCTTGTGTCCAAGAGACATGACATTATCACAACCTGTAGCCCTCTATCTCTCACTGTCACTCCCTCTCCACCTCCTCCTCCTTTCTCACTGCTCTCATGTTCTCCTCTAACCCCTCTCTCTCTTTCTCTCCCCGACATTGAGGGCCTCTTGTGCAGGTTTCGAACCCAGTGTTTTTACACCTCACACTTCATTCATATGCAGAGAGGCTGTAGCCGAGTAATAGAGAATTAAATTGTGACATTGATAATACAAAACAATTGCACTTATATCAGCTGTGTGCACAACGAATAGTAATGTGAGAGAGCAAGAAGAAAAAGAAAAAGAAAGACAGGAAACAAAAAGAGTACATACAGCTCTTCCGGTGATACACGCCTCCAATTCTCCTAGCAATAATCAGAATGACTGTTTTGATGTTTTTATCCATAAATGAATGCAAACCTTAATTAGCCACACTCTCTTTCACATTTTTGTGTGTGTGTGTGTGTGTGTGTGTTTTTGGTGTGAACAGGCCTGTCGTCACGGCCACGTGCAACATCTGGAGCACCTTCTCTTTTACGGAGCCAACATGAGTGCGCAGAACGCTTCTGGAAACACTGCCCTACACATCTGTGCCCTCTACAACCAGGTAAAACAAGCATGCTATACAGCACTCTACTAAACACACATGGACGCGTACTTCTATGTTTTTAGCTGTAGGCAGAAATAACAGGAATACCCATATGCCAGGGTTATACACTTTTATAACCAGACATAGGTTCACTGCATTAGGGACCATGTTTAGCAGCATTTTGCGCTGCCCAAGCATCAAAAACTGACTGTTTCAATTTAAGCTTAAATTAGCCATGCTTACATAATAACATTAACATTAACTTCCACCTGGAAGAAACGAAAACTGATAATCAGTTGTTGGCCGGATCGTTAGAATAAAGAGGAAAAAGGGTGCTGTCGCATCTGGTATTGTGAAAGGGCACTCGACAGCGGAAGTCAAACAGACAGCTCTTTGGGTCTGTTACGTGGTTCGGGTACATCACAAGGATGCTCATCTTCTGTAGACATACACCTGATCTCATTCTTATATGAGCTTTTTGAACATCCAGACATATAGCCTGCCAAGTCACATTATTCTAAATCTGTTGAATAAGTTGAAACAAAAGGAGCTCTTGTCTCAGGGACTTTCTGTCCATTAGATTTTCATCCACAGCTTACGGTGGTATCATTTGGTAAAATGTCATTCACTTTATTCCAATACGCTGTCTGCAGATCTGATCTCATCTCATTTTTGCAGCAATTTCATAATGCACAGTTCCTCAATGATGGAGACAATAAAATTAAACATTGATTTTTCTATTATTATTATTATTATTATTGCGCTACTGTTTTCATTATTGTTTTAAACTCGTATTACATTAATTCCAACCAGCTAAACAAAACATTGACTCCTTTAACTTTCAGGTTGTGGGCAATTTAAAATCCTCAGTAAACAAACATTGGGCCAAAATACACAATGAACAATGACTTTATACTTCACCAGCCATGTGAGAATCATGCAGTCTGGCCGGTGTTTACTGGCACACACATCCTTAAGTGGTCGTTAACTGGCTGTAATTGGCACTTCTCTTAGTAAATATGAGCTCTAAGTTGTGTGTTTGGATGCCGAGGAGAATATCTGAACGTTTGCAGCAGATGTTGCGCATGTAAATTCAGACAGCGTGTCTCAGCGCAGCTCCTCTAGCATGGTGCCAGTCATATTCTAGTCACAGACACCATCAAAATCCTCCCTCAATGAAATCTTCCAAAAACACAGATTTGAGGCTTGGTAGAGGATCAGTTTTTCTTTACCTGAGCTATTAAAGTTTCTGTTTATCTCATTGCAGACTGGAATGAGGAAGCAGTGGGATAAATGATGTAAATGATGACACACTTCATTTGTTTCATTCGGAACAGTTCATTCTTTCCTTTGGAATGAAACGTTCTGAAATATATGGCACTTATGACACAACGGGCCTATTTTATTCCCATCTACACTTTACCCGGAATATAGCGGCAGATCGTTGCTTCGAGTTCAGGTGAAGGAGAAAGTACTGTACTGACGACATTGACTGAACTCACATGTGCTAGCCTTGCAAGAGACGCTT
>NC_080713.1:24048698-24098698 GCF_019097595.1 Hemibagrus wyckioides
CACATCTTCTGCATCCTCAACACTTACACCCACTAGCTTCATATCCTCATTTATTACATCCATATACCTCCTCTTTGGCCTTCCTCTTTACCTCCTGCCTGGCAGCTCCATGTCCAACATTCTCCTACCGATATACTCACTCTCCCTCCTCTGAACATGTCCAAACCATCTTAATCTGGCCTCCCTAACTTTGTCCCCCAAACGTCCAACATGAGCTGTCCCTCTGATGAACCTCAACATCTTCAGCTCTGCTACCTCCAGCTCTGACTCCTGTCTCTTCCTCAGTGACACTGTCTCTAAACCATACAGCATGGCCGGTCTCACCACTGCCTTGTACACCTTCCCCTTGATAGGAATGGACAGTACATAATTAAAAGACTGCAAACTGGACATCATGTCCAGTGACATCATGTAGACAGATGCTCATGCAATTCTGTTGGATTTTCGACCCGGAGCTGCTCTGGAAATTCTATGCAGCACCTTCTGTTTGTGAAGAGGTCGCGACCTTTGTTTACAGTATTTAAAGCAGGTTTGGTTTTATATTGTTGGTACACGAGCACACCGAAAATATGTATAATGGCAGGTTCAACCAGCTTTCTAAAGGAGACCAGTTTTAGGATTAGCAAAAAATCAAACATTACGTATGTGGTGCTTACCAATGTAATGTCCTCCTCTGTTTTACTTTTAAAATACAACATAATGTAAAATATTTTCATACATTTTTGTCTGTAAAATGATGTAGTTTATTGTAATATACACTGCTAGTCTAGCAACAGGAAAGTTTGTTTGAATAACTTTTTAAAAGTCCATTCGTTGAAACAGTCTAGATCTAAACTAAGCAGAAGTCTTTATCACTCTAATTAGACTCTTTATAAGGCACATGCATGTTTTATCTATACAGTTGATAGGTTTATTCTGTCCCCCTTTAAAGTAAAGCTCAATTAGGATCCGAAAACCGAGCAGCTATTAACTTGCACAAAGATTTAACATGTCTTATTTAATTACTATTCAGTTTCATTTCGTTTGGTCCGCAGCAGCAGTAATAGTAATTGAACTGTAATAAAACTACTGATGTTCAGAAACTTTTGACTGGCAGTGTAGTTCCAGTTCGAGTTGTATTATCTGTCACAATACAGAGGGCAGACAAAATAACAAAAGGCGAACGAGGAAGGACCCTGACTGTGAAGTGACTAAATCACAATTACAAACACAGCTGCACAAGTCAGTTATATCAGGTTAATCACCAATTAACAGCATGGATCAGCTATAAAATTGGTCTGTGTGATTTCTAAACCATATGAGGCAATTAAAAGTGTTCCAAAAAGGCCGGAGAGTGGGTGTCTGAATTACAGGTGTAAGAGTACAGCCACAAAAATAACCACAGAACCGACTGAACGTATTTTTCAAACCCGAAACACTAGACCATCTGCTTCACAAAGCTCAAATTTATGTCAGGGCTAACATTTAGAAACAATAACGTATATCAAATAGAAGTCTTGTGTTTGAAGCTGCATATGTGGTGTAAGGAGCACAAAACCTGGATCTTTCATCTTGTTTCCTACATCTGGGTGGATTTATCTTTGGATGCCTTCAAACCACCATGGCTGGCACCAACTGTTAAGGGATCTGTAAAAAATTGGGACACTTATCTTATGGAAATCTTTAGATCAGTGATTGCTTCAGACAGTTGTATAACAAATACAACAAATATGAGGACCAGGTGCATGAATTTTAGAGGACTAGGTGCATCATATGGTGTTTCCCAGACACCTGGATTTGGTCAGATCTCCTCAATCACCAGAGAGTTGGAGATCCACCTACTTTATCATTTAAAGAACAAACGGTCCAATGTTCTACCACAAACCTCTCTGGATTGTATCAAAGCCTTAAAATAAGGGTTAAAACTGGAGGTAAAGGAGGTAAACATGACATTAATATATTAAATTGTGTTACTGTTATTTTACCCTTACCAACATTTTGGTGTATTTTCCTCTATCTTTGCTGATCAGTGAGTGTAGCTGTGTGTGTACATCAGTGTGTGTTCACTATACTGTAGAGAAGTGGTAGTGTTTTTTCTTCATTTAGTCCACTGCAATGAGATTACACCCGAGCTGACCCTCACTAATGTCACCATATATAAACTGATCAGTAAGAGAGAAAAACAACACTCTAACACCAACAAAATCAGACAGATATCTTCTCTTTCTTAACAATACAGCATGCAGCTAGAACGTTCACATGTAGCGATAATGGTATTGTGTGCTGTGTTGTGTGGTTAGAGAAGAAACCATAACAGGCACAGATTGATATCCGGCTATTGCTTTTGTGCAGAGGTTCTTAAATTTTAAGTACAAAATGATGATGAACATGATCCAACCAGTCACATATCAGCCTCATTGTGTAGATGTATATGCTAAGTTCTTATTCGTCAGTGTTTAATTTCTGAGCTTGACCTGGCTTGACCTCACTGTGCAGATCACACAAATCTGGTCCTGTCATGGGCAAGCTAGCAAGCTAGAGCAGCTCTGGCTGGGTGTGTCTTCAAGTTTCTATATGGACAAAACGTCATTTATACACATCATTCATATGACTGATACATTTATACAAATGATTTTTTTGTACAATTTTTGGTAGTTGGTGCACTAAATTAAAAGGGTTTCTTTTCTTTTTATTCTTTGTGGCTCAGACAGTTATAAAGAAATGATTTCATTATATATATACACTGCCGCTCAAAAGTTTGGGATCACTCAAAAATTGTATTGTTTTCCAAGGAAACACACACGAAATTAGTCTGAATAGAAAATATAGCAAAAGAACAGAGTTAGAAATAATGATTTTGACGGAAATGGTTTCTTTAAACTTTGCCTTTATCAAAAAACAACAAAAAAAATACCTTTTGCAGCAGTTACAGCCTGGACATTCTAGCTGTCAATCTTTCAAGATAATCTGATGAGATTTCACCCCATGCTTCCTGGAGCATCTCCCACAAGATGGATTGGCTGATGGAGTCTTCATCTGTAGCTGAAATCAAGCTGAAATTTGCAAGTGATCCCAAAGTTTTGAGCAGTAGTGTCTATGTATACCCCTCCAAATCACTGAATTCAGGTGTTGTTTTTCAGGGGTTGGGCGAAGACTGCGAGTTAGACCTTCTCGTCCTACATCAGTGTCTTACACACAAATGCACTTCTAGAGGAACGGTCAGAAATTCCCATAAACACACTCCTAAACCTTGTGGAAAGCCTTCCCAGAAGGGGCTGAGCCCAACCCCTGAAAAACAACACCTGAATTCAATGATTTGGAGGGGTGTCCCAAAACTTTTGGCAATATAGTGTGCATATATATATCTATATATATATATATATATATATATATATATATATATATATATATCTATATATACATGTACATATACTGTATATGTTCTTCCCTTTTCTGGCTCTCATAGCCAGTTAATACAGAGAAGAAAAATAACTGTATTACACTGTACTCCTCTTCCAAAATCAATCCTGAAGCCGTTTTTCCCTAAACACTATATTTACTACCTCATTTTGGGCTTTTTTTTGGCTTTTTGCCATTAAAGACTAAAGCATTTCTGTTCATAGAATCATGGAACTATTTAAAATATTCCTTTATCATTTGACAGGCAGGATATTTCTTGCATCTGACTACGAGGAAATTATGCAGTATACAGTGATGCGGTATTTGGTCTTCTAACACATCCAAAACATATTGTGTGTGTGTGTGTGTGTGTGCGCATGCCTGTGTGTGTGTGTTTGTGTGGACAGACCCTCTTTCACAAATACAGCGCTGTATACACACTTCTCCTACCTCCTACTCCACTCAGCTTATACATGTAGGTTTCTAATTGCACAACCTATCCCAGAATATACACCGCTGAAGTGAAACTAATAACGACGGGGAGTCGAGTCGAGCTTCATTAGTGTTTTTAGTTAGTAGAATTAAGCTGCTGAAATGTTTCATACATTATTCACAACCTCTGTTAATGTAATTAAACATTCATTTAGAGTCAAGGGCAGAGAGAACGAGAGTACCACCATTCCTCCTCTCACCAGTAGAGGTCACCTACTACCTATCTCTCCACACAGTGACCAATACACAGATTTGACACAGTGTACTGTATGTAGTGTGAACGAATAGGGCAAACTGTTTAATTCTGCCCCACCTTTAATAGTGAGTGAAGATAGAGCCTGGGAATTTTGTCTGTAAGCAGTGATCTTATCAAAATAGCAGTGCAGGCCAACATCTGTGACAATACTGCAGGGATCTGAGGTGTTCCTAAGTGAATGAGAGAGAGAGAGAGAGAGCACAACTGTGGATAAATTGCAGGTTTTTAGAGTCTGGCTGTGATCGAGCCGCTCAATCATTACTCTGTTAATTCAGTCTGCTGAAATTACATATTGATTTTCAAAAAGGCACAAGCAGAGTTAGACAGATCCACATATACAGTATTTCATACATGACATGACATACACAAACATACGCAGGCACAGAAACACTCAGTCTGTTGCAAATCATTATGACTACATGTCATCCGCAAGTCAAATGAAGTCCTGCCCACTAGGAGAGCTTGAACTCTGTCTTGAACTTTGTCAGACAGCAAGAGAGAGATCGTGTGTATGTGAGCATATGAAACTGAGAGAGAGAGAGAGGGAGAGACAGAGACAGAGAGAGAGAGAGAGAGAGAGAGAGAGAGAGATATTATATCAGTCTGTGTGTGTGAGAGAGAGAGAGACAGAGCACTGAATGATAGAAAGCACATGATTTGGGTTTAAGTACTTGCACTCAGGCTCTTCAGGACTTCAGAAGGTGTGAAAGCTGTACTCATCTTAAACACTAACCACTACACTTACAGAAAGTAGGACACAAACCCCAGCAGACTCCACCTTACTTTAAACACGTCTAGACCGTGTGAGTCTCTGTGTGTCTGTGTGTCTGTGTCTGTGTGTGTGTGTGTGTGTGTATCTGTGTGTGTGAGATGCTGACAGACTGTGAAAGAGATTGTAAGGTTGTGTGGTCAGGTGTGTGCTCTTTCCTGGCCTTTCTTTTTTCATTTTTTCCCTTAATTCTCACTTCCACCCAAAGCTGCCCAGAGACAGACAATGACATTAAAGCAGTACCATGATAGCACCTCTCTTTCCCTCTCTCTCTCTCTCTCTCACTCTCTCTCTCTCTCTCACTCTCTCTCTCTCTCTCTCTCACTCTCTCTCTCTCTTCTCTCTCCCTTTCTTCTCTAGGATAGCTGTGCACGTGTTTTGCTGTTCAGAGGAGCGAATAAAGAGATAAAGAACTACAACAGCCAAACTGCCTTCCAGGTGAGAGCACAGGTCTCAGCGTTCACACGATCCACTCAGCCGTATTTAACCTTGCACTCTCTCTCACAGACCGTTGCTTTAACTACACGACTGTATGTAGTCTGTTTTATTGTGCTCAAGTCATTTAGTTTGAATGGCATTTTTTGGATAATCTGTCTGTAGGCTGCTGTTGATAAGCCAAGTGATCATTCATCTGTCAAGATTTACAAAGCCTTAAAAACGATACCGTTGACACCACAGGAAATGTGAGAGCTGAACCCATCAATATCATATATGCCTGGTCTTTGCACATCTAAATGATGATTTTAGTTACTGTCACATTCCCTCTATCTCTCCTTTACCTGCGATAATAAATGATCCACCTGCATGGAGAGGGAAGCGATGGGCTATTAAATACTGTTTATATTGCTCTCTCATTGAATTGTACACATTGTACTGCATAATCCAAAGAAATGGTCTGGGTTATTGGGGACATCTATTGATAAATAAAGGGTTAAATTCAGAAAGTTTCTTACCCTGCCACCGAAGCACACTTTATACATCAAGAGAAATCACAAAACATTTAATTGTCAGTTATATTTTGTAAAAGCTGTGATGTAGAATATATCACATGGTACAACTTGTGATACAGAAGAATGATATAGAAAAAAATTGCACTGATCATCATTGTCCATTGTCATGAGTGGATTAAAAAATACAAAAAGATAACACATGACTGCAGAGCAAAAAACAAATTAATTCGAAGGCCACAGGCAAACATATGAACAAATATCTTTAGCTTTAAGTATTTGACCATAGTTTTACCATTCCATATGTTTCTGATATCAATAATAATAACGTGTCTTACCCGTAATAATAAAAGTCTTACCCGTTGGTAAACCTTCAGCATTCACCCAACAGTTAAGGCTTAAGCACCAGAATAAGGCTTCCTGTGTAATGCCAGGAAAAAATAAAATGCTACTAGACAAGTATCCCTGAGATGGATGGTGTAGGTTAGGTATTCCCGGGTCACATCCAGCGTTCCCGGGATAGTGACCGGATCCACAACACCTGATCAGGATAAAGCACTTCCTAAAGATGAATGAGTGAAAATTTACATCATAAAAATCAATTTGTTTTAGACTGAGCTAAATGTTCCTGCTTTCGGCAGACTGGCAGAATCTAATCACTGCACACAAAGTAAGGCTTATTATAAATGATTATTAAGTAGGAATATTATGACAGTCGAGCAGGTGGTTTAAACTGAGGCTTTTCTACAAGTTCCCATAAATGACCGTAATTGCAGCAGATGATATGTAAAGACACACTTTAAATTCATGCTCATGTAATTATGTGTTGTATTTAGTTGTGTTTAGAGACACTGCTTCCTCCTCACACAAATTAGGATTGACAGAGACTTCCAGCACAGCTCAAAGTTAACTTGATTTCACAAAAGGAAGGGAAGGCAAACGTACCCACAGAGCCATTAGACAGCTGCCAAAGGCTGATGCAGCTCTGTAATGGAGAAAAGCTAATCAGAAGAACAGAAAGAGAGAGAAGACAGAGAGGAGGAGAGAGCAGAGACGGAGGCCAGGAGAAGCAAAGAGAGTGAATGCTAATTGTCTAACTGATTTACGTATCGTTAATGTGACTCCATTATATCTCTGAATCAACACTAAACTCCGGCTGTATGTGCACTCAAACCCTCTGACCCCTGTTTTAATGTGCGGCGCTCTAATTAACGACAGTTTCACGTTAGTCTTGTGTTGTTGTGGAAAGTAGTTGTTACGCAACATATTTATAAGTGTGATCATGCGAACGTGTGGGTGACTGGATAATTAGTCGGGAAATAAATATCATAGCCATGATTGAAACGTCTCGTCTTCTTTCTTTAGGTGGCTATTATAGCTGGAAATTTTGACCTGGCAGAAATAATAAAAGTTCACAAAGCATCAGACGTTGGTGAGTGGACAGATTGTTTCCATTTATTTTCTTCTCCTGAATCATTCTGCAGTTACTGTATGATTTCACTGCACTGTTTCAACCTACTATGTCACACATCTGATGACAGAGAACAAAACATTTCAACAGTTCTCCCAGCTCTGAGGAAAGAACAGAAATCACTCTAAATGCGCATGCAATGGGAGCAGTTGTTGTAATGGGTGAATAAATGGTTAAAAATGGGTTATGTAACCTGGAATTCAAAACTACGCTCGGATATTAAAAGGTCTTAAGGTCTTAAAGCTGTTTATGCTTATGTAGGTCTGCTTGTTATGCTTATGTCCTACTTTTCAACACTGGAGCCATAAAGCATAAAGTCATTCTGGTTATATAACTTGACTTAATGACATGAAACTTACTCTTGGAGCTTTCTGCACCTGATGAATGCAATTCATCTGGAGAAAATCATGGCAGTTTCATTTGCATGAATTTTACCAATGAGTTGAGGAAGCAAAACGGTGCTAGTCCTTAAGAAGAAAAAACAACGTAGAGTGCTCACACAAAACTTTTCAGTTTTCTTAATATTGCCTTTCTTTACAGTTTGGGGAAACAAATACGTTATATGCCAAAATCTGGTGCTATCCAAGTGTTTGATGAAAAATAGTTCCATCTAATTTTACACAAATTATGTACAAATACCTAATGTCCCAGGGATGTCCCAATCACTGTCCATTACATGCAAGGTTTTTCTTTCTTTCTTTTGTTTTTGTCACAAATTTCTAAATTCCGCTACACATCCACACGATGCACATATACGGACATGGTTAAGATTAGGTTGAAAAATGCTGGTGCTCTCTTAATTTCCCTGTAGCACAGCAAACCCAGCATGTGATTGTCATATCCAAACGAATATGACATCGTTCTAGCCACCAGTGCTGTAATTAAAGGATCACATCATGGTGCTGTAGCATTCAAGCTCAGGAGCTGTGTACACATGTACCGAGAACGGGAGTACGATCTTTTAAAAGCAAAAGGACAACATGGCAAAGTTTCACAAGCATGAAGATGGCATTTCATCATTGGGATTGAATTATGCTTCATTCCTTCAGCCGTTTTTTCTCTTTGACTCAGCCCTAGATCTCTTATGCTTGGTTCTCTCAATCTCCCTTTTGTCGACAGAGAGAGAGAGAGAGAGAGAGAGAGAGAGAGAAAGGTAAGGTAAGGGAGAGTGAGTAAGAGTGAAGGGTCTCTGTGTGTGATTGGGCATTTGGCCTTTTCACTGAGAATGGATGATGAGTGTAAAGGAAGATTTAAACCCATTTTACAGCAAGAGGCCTTGAGTATATGTCTTCACTTGCTATGTGGCCTCGAGAGACATTACTGCAGAATTCAGATACCAAGAACAAATTGCTCATCTATGCTTGCATGCTGTGTGGTGTTTTTGTTTTTTGTCTTCTTCTTTTTTTTTATTAGGTAAATGCTTTAATAAAGGCAATATCTGCACGAGCTATGATGACGAAACCTTTAGAAAAATCAAAAATTTTAGATCGCTTTTACAGACTGATAAGGTTAACGTCTTCGGCTTTTACCCTACAGTGGAAAAACCTGCCTCTAAATGAAATATTATGTTAATCCAGTATCCAGTAATACAACTGAGCAAGGAAGACAGGCTCTCCGGTATCCATAAAGCAGTCTATCAGAGTCTAACAGCTAAAAAAAAAACACACAAATGCAGTCTTTCCTCATAATATTCCTAGAAGTGCTGGCCTATTAAATCATCTGACTGACATGCTGTTTAGATTCTCAGAACGGATGACATTCTCCAGCCAGAAGAGCCATTATGGAGATAGTGAATAATTGAAGGTCAGTTGAGATAAAAGAATCTAAGAACAATTAAAGGGGCGGCGTATTTGTGACCACTAAGTTTTTAAAGGGAAGTGGGTGGTAAAGGAATGAATCAGAGTATGACAGTGATTGGTTAATTGCTTAAAAACATGATTAAATGATGCATGAGGAATTAAAGTCTTCTCATGGAGTAACTGTGTTACTAATGTTAACAGTCAGAGTTGAGGTCCATTAATGTTTTGTGGCATATAATCATCGCTATGGTTTATTAAACAGGCACAATGATGCACTCCTATCTGTAATGAAGTCGAAGAAGTGGTTATTTGCATTTTACACTTTTGCATCATTTTTTTTGCACCACCTCTTGCACTTCCTCTTTATTTGATCGTATTTACTGACTGTAAATTATTTTCGGCACTGACAGCTACAGAAAAAAACGTATTAAAAAAGAGAATGATATTACTTTTTTGCTGTTTGAAAGAATCCCAAATGATTTGTTGCTTTAAACCAAATGAAGTGTTTAAGCACAAAATTCTCAAATGACCAGGAGGCACATGATGAATGTTGAACGTTTTTCCGACCATAAGGGATGCGCAAAACAGATTTCTATTACACCAACTATTAATACACTATTTTGCCAAAAGTTTGGGACACCCCTCCAATTCATTGACTTCAGGAGTTCCAGTCACTTCCATGGTCATAGGTGTATAAAATGAAGCACCTTGGCATGCAGACTGCTTCTACAAACAAATACAAACATCTTCTACAAACTATCCGTGATATGTTGCCACCTGTGCAATAAGTCCATTTGTGAAATTTCCTCACTACGAAATATTCCACATTCAACTGTTAGTGGTATTAGTCCACGTAAAGTCACAGAGCGGGGTCACAGTGGGGCACAGTGCACAGAAGTCGCCAACTTTCTGCAGAGTCAATAGCTACAGACCTCCAAACTTCATGAGGCTTTCAGATTAGCTAATGCATAGAGAGCTTCATTGAATGGGTTTTCGTGCCCACACAGCTGCATCCAAGCCATACATCACCAAGTGATGTATGGCACACTTCTCTGACCGCCAAATTCAGACTCGTCTATCAGATTGCCAGCTTCTCTTGCCTGGTGAACTGTACTTGCCTGACTGTATTGTGCCAGGTGTAAAGTTTGGTGAAGGGGGATTATGGTTTGGGGTTGTTTTTCAGGGGTTGGGCTTGGCCCCTTTAGTTCCACTGGAAAGAAATCTTAATGCTTCAGCATACCAAGACATTTTGGACAGTTTCATGCTCTCAACTTTGTGGGAACAGTTTGGGGATGACTCCTTCCTGTTCCAACATGACTGCACACCAGTGCACAAAGCAAGGTCCATAAAGACATGGATGAGCGAGTTTGGTGTGGAGAAACGCGAGCCAGACCTTCTCGTCCAACATCAGTGCCTGACCTCACAAATGCACTTGTAGAGGAATGGTCAAAAATTCCTCATAAACACATTCCTAAACCTTGTGGAAAGCCTTCCCAGAAGAGTTGAAGCTGTTATAGCTGCAAAGGGCGGGCCACAGATTAAGAGTTGGATGTCATTAAAGTTCATGTGCATGTAATGGCGGGTGTCCCAAAACTTTTGGCAATATAGTGTATATACTATATAGGCAAACATTTGTGGACACCTGACCATCATGCTTATATGTTTTTTGAACAAACCAATCCTGATTTAGTCCCTTTTTGCTGTTATAGTTAGCTCCATGCTTCTGAGAAGGCTTTTCACTAGATGTTTGAGCATGACTGTTGGGATTTGTGATCATTCAGCCACAAGAGCATTAGTGAGATCAGACCCTGATGTCGGATGAGTGCAGTCAGTGTTCCAGTTCATCTCAAAGGTGTTCAGTGGGGCCGTGGCTCAGTGAAGGACATTCAAGTTCTTCCAGTCCAACCTTAGCAAACCATGTCTTCAAAGAGTTCATCTTCTGCCCAATGTTTGGGCTTCATTATTCAAAAACACTGTCTATACCATTGTGTGCCTCTTGTGGGTCTTTTTGTCAAAAGTATCACATCTGGCTGTGTTGGTCAGGTGTTCGCAAACATCTGGCCATATAGTGTACATAAATTCGGCATAGTGATTTGTGTTTGCCTGCACACAAATTCTCAAAGGATCTATTAAATCCACCAGACTACCAGTGTATCTGGTATTTGTACTTATGTAAAATTGAGATCTGTGAAAAGTTTGGTTAAATTAATAAAGAATTCTACACTAACAATCTCATGATCTTGGTTTATGGTTTATACCAAGCACACAACAGAAGTACATAGTTGGAGAGGCTGAGATGATAAGCTTATCTCCTTCAGCAAGCAGCATGAAGTGTTTTTTTATGATGTTATATTTCATATCAGTGCAGTGACCTGCAAATGATCTATGTGCATAATATGCTTTCTGCTGTTGTGCAGTTCATCCGACCCTTTCTTGATAAATGTGTTTTTTCCACTTTAATGACTGTTATCTCTGCCTAACCTTCTGTCATACAGTGTGCTCTGTTTGCTGATCCACTCTGAGTGAAATGTGTGTGTTTCTTTCTCAGTGCCTTTCAGGGAAACGCCTTCCTACACAAATCGCCGGCGCGTAACAGTAGGAGGCACTCTGACCTCATCACGCTCCCTGCTTCGTTCCGCCTCCGACAACAATCTGAACGGGGCCGAGACGGGTACTGCCCACTCTCCAGTACCCTCTCTGCGCAGTCTGCCCCCTCTGGCACCCGTCGGAGGGGAGGCAGCAGCTGACGGTAGCCTCCAGAGCACCGGCAGCTCCCGCTCCTCCCACTCACGCTCACCTTCTCTGCACCGTGTCAGCGAGGAACCCGATCCTCCTGTCCTGCGCAGACACCCCACATACACACACGGGCGTGGCCGCCTCAGGTGAGCGCAAAATCTCTATGTGCTGGTTAAATAATTACGGTAGAAAAAAGATTTACTGCAGCATATTGCATAGGGTTGAAGTTCCTTTAAAAATAAAAAAAAAAGGTAAAGATATTTCCAGGTTTATCCAAGCCAACAAAATCCAGATTCTGTGAAAATTATAATCTTCCTACATAATGCCCGTATTTCCTGGTGTTGGATGTCTTGTATTTGCACGCTGAATCATTATTGGCTGGTATATTTTATGACACAATAACCCTAACTTGCCAGAAACTCTGATTTTCCTGTTCCACAAAATCCTTTAAAAATGAAGGAGCAAAAAGTGACATCATACTCATCCGAACATTATTAAAAAACGACAATGTCAGTATCATAATCAAAGATCTGATTGGCATTTAAATGTCTTCTACACTTTAATCAAATATTGAGTTCTTGACATGAATAGATTTGTGCTGGAACCCTTGTGCTACAGGCGCTACAGTGTGTGTATTGCTTCCTGTTTGTTATTGTACTCTAATACACATTGAAATGAGACTGCATGGCATTGTGGGGTAGACTCCTGAGTGAGCCATGTGTTATAGTGCGTTATTGGATTTTGCGGCAATATTGTCCTCAGTCTCATGTTTGTATTTATTGCAGGAGGATTACAGTTAGGGAGACTGATGTGATTTCAGAGACGAGTGGGTATTGCAATTCATAAGTGTTTGTTATGGGGGGGGGTGAAACGCTTTAATATGAAAGCCGAACTCTTCATACTACATTGTGTGTAAACAAGAAGCACTTGGAATTGTTAGGAGTTAGCATAGATGCTAGTAGTCCGTGTCACTTTGACAGTGTGTTGGGGTTTTTTATTTCACACCTTGACCTGACTGACTTGTTTAGCGTTTGAATTTTTTGACAGTGTTGGTATATTCAGGAGCATTTAACAGCCTCTCTCTTTCTCACACATACACACCCACGATGAGGTCCTGAGGGGTGTGTTCGCTGTGTTCTGTCCTACTTGTCCATCTGTCAGTGTGTACTGATACACTGTCCCCTCAGAATCATCACCACTGGCACTTGTTATCTTGACCACAGAGGGGTGTGTAGCTCTGTTTGTGTGTGTTAATAAATGTGATGCAATTGTCTCTGCCCACAGGGTGAGTCTATTTGCAATGGTATCATATCATCTCTCTCTCTCTCTCTCTCTCTCTCTCTGGTTATTTGCCTTGTGTCTCGCTGTGTCCACCTGTCTCTCCCCAAGGTAAGTGTGGGGACCAGGGGAGTGTGTAATTAATAGCATTGTCAGTCCCGCCCACTCACTTCCTGCTCAGGGTCAGGTGAGGCTATGGCCCTCTTCTTTCCAAACATTCCCAAACTTAAAGGTGCAATTTATAATTTCATTTAGTTTCAAGGATAGCAGAGAGCAGTAAAAAAATGGACAAACCAAAGTATTAAAGGTGTCATCAGCGAACACTATGTCTGAGTGACCACATGAATATTTGTGACTCGTAGAGACTGTTGTAGAGTCTTCTTCAGAAGCTTGTTGTTTTCGCGTTTGGAAACTTCTGCAGTTTTTATTTATTCTACTGTTTTGTTTAGTTTTTGATAATTATAAGTTGCTCAGAAGTTACACAATTCCACTTCACTATATACAGCTGTAGAAAGAAACAGAAATCTTTTCACACTCTCCGGTGTCACCCAGGTGAGGATGGCTTCCCTTTTGAGTCTGGTTTCTCTCAAGGTTTCTTCCTTATATCGTCTCAGGCAGTTGTTTTTTTTCTCTTGCTACCGTTGCCTATGGCGTGCTCATTACGGATAAATAGAAATTTCTATTTTAAACTTTATAATTTTTGCTCAGAATATTTAGATTTCTGTAAAGCTGCTTTGAGCCAGAGTCTATTGTTAAAAGCAATATACAGATAAACATTATCACATTCACAACTGCAGTAAGCTTTTGTTTTTATTTGGTTTCATTTTAGAAATAGCCTTTTTGTCACGTATACATTACTGCACAGTGAAATTCTTTCTTCGCATAGCCCAGCCTTGGAGGTTGGGGTCAGAGCACAGGTTCAGCCCCTGGAGCAGAGAGGGTTAAGGGCATTGCTCAAGGGCCCAACAGTGGCAACTTGGCAATGCTGGGGCTTGAACCAGTCTTCCAGTCAATGGGCCAGAGCCTTAACCACTTGAGCCACCACCACCCCAAATTTAGTTTATTTATCGATTTAAAATGCCGGGCCTCATACAAAAATACGAGCGGTAATTACGACCTTGTGATGGCGTTCATGTGTGTTCATCTCTTAAATGCAGCATAAAATAAGAGGGAAAATGATCAATGTATACAGCGTATACAGTATAATAAACATTAGTCATTATATTAGAGTGAAAGCAGTGATTGATGGCAGATGATATCTGTGTAGAAAAGTCTGCTTTGTTTGTCCACACCATGTTTTCCTTTCCCTTTAATACCATACTCTTTTACTCTCAGTTCTAGTTTATTTCCGTTTAATGTTTTGGTTCATGCACTAGCCCCTTCTTTCACAGTGTATTTTTTGTTTAGCTTTTCTTCGTTTTTCAGTCTCACACCCAATCTGAAGGGGCCAATCTGAAGGATGCTCTTGCAGTGTTCAAATTCATGCGTCATAAATAACAGCTGCATTCATCTCCTATTTTACATATTTGCAACCCAGCTGCTTCGACTCCATATAAACTCACAAGTGCCCGTGGGTCAGTGGGAAACAATAATAAACACGAATGTAATATTTGCGTGCGGTACTACACTACTGCTGCGGTCTAATATTTCAAGCAAATCATTTTAACACATTGATAAATTCTGCTGTAATTAGTTCAGCATTTGGAAATGCTTGATTACAGTAAAGCTTGTAGGAACTGCAACATTTAATGACTGCATTTTGAAACGTGAATAGAAATATTGGCAGGAAATTATCGGGAAGAATGGTAAGGGTTTTGCAGCCAGTTAACTCGAGGCTGTATATTTACAGTATTTTTTACTTAGACATTATTATATCTGAGTCTCACGGTTAATGTGGAGGCATGCGTGAAGAAAAAGATGAGTGGTTTCAACAAAAGTGATGAGTAGCTCACGAGAAATCTGTTCAATTTTTATTATCCGGATTATTAAACTGTATGATGGTAAATTATAAACAGTTTATAACGTTCTTCTTGCTATCGCTGCAACGTCAGAGGGTTAATAGGACACAAAGCTCCATCTCTCCTCATCAGAGCTTCTCCTCTACTGAAGACACGAGAGTCACAGGCCTTTCTTCATTTCTGCTGTTTCATTACACCACCAATTTATGAACTCTTCAGAAAGAGAGAGGGGGAATGGAGTGATTTATCGACGAAGAAAAGGAAATCCATTTTGTTTGTGCAGCCCAGGTAAATGAGGTGTCAGTCTGAAAGAGCAGCCGTTCAGTCTGGAACCTTCTGTGATGGATTCTACCCTCAGGATATGGCCGAGACGCAGGTCACTCCCTCGCCTCCATCAGCAGACGCACGCAGGCAGTGGGACAGAGGACGCAGGGGCAGGAAAATGCTCAATTTCTATTGGCTCTGACAGACTGAGGGGCTGCTTAGTAGGTCAATACGACCGTCCTCAGTCCTGTCTCGCTTTTTAATCCTTGTTCATGCTTTACAAAGTAAATGCAAGATGCTGGGAAAAGGAAAATCTTAGCTTTCATCTTTCTCACAGCCCTCTCGCTGTGAATAACAAAATCTTGTACCTAAAATAATTCTCTCTGTCACTGCAGAATGAAAGGTGAAAAGGAGAGTGAGGGAGGTAGAGAGGGAGTGGCTGCGTGATAATAGCAAATCTCCGAATTTGCTAGAAGGTTGGATTGACCCAAATACACACACGCAAACGTGAGACCTTGCAGAAACACAGTGCACTCAATTAGCCCAAGTTGGGAGGAGCAGAGACTGAAAGACACAAAGGGACAAACACTGAGACAGGAGAAGCAGAAAGAATGGAGCGAATATCATCATCATTCCATCACAGTCAGTAGCAAATGGCTTTTTAGGCTTCTTTCTATTTAAAAACCCTTTACTCAGAGCCTTTTGCTGGTCGAGATTTTTTACTTTCTTTTACTATTTTTTAGATTACTCAAGTGTCAAGTCAAACTGGTTTTATTATCATTCCTCTATATCAGTTGTATACACTGGAATAAAAAGCTGCAGCTTCAGGACCATGGTCTGACATGTAATACAGTGAACAGGACTGCGTAAAGAGCAAATACACAACAGGGTGTGTGGGCAATATATCTAATTTTCAGCAAGATAGATTAATGTCTAAAAAACAAACGCTACAGGCAACATTATGTGCATATTTATGAGCCCATAGTGTCTGGTTCTAGTGTACCAGCTTTGACAGAAGCCCTTATCTAGAGCGACATACATTTATCTCATTTATACAACTGAGCAATCAAGTGTTAAGGACCTTGCTCAATGGCCCAGCATCTGTAGCTTGGTGCTCCTCTGACCTTCAACCAACCTTCAGATCAGTAGGCCAACACCTTAGCCACTGAGCTACCACTTACCTCAAGCTTCACCCTTAGTGAAACAATCATTTGTAATATCTGTGTTGTGTTTGTCTCTCATTCACAAAAAGGATATCAGTTTGTCTAGTGCTAGGGGACGAATACAATTAAGCACATACTGTATATGTTTCTGTTCTCTCTAATCATAATCCAGCCATCTTCTTTAGTGCTTATCCTACACAGGGAGCCTGGAGCATATCTGAAGGGACTCAGGACACCTTGGAAGGGGTGCCAACCAAATCACACATTACAGACAATTCAGAGATGCCAATCAGCCTACAACGCAAGCCTTTGGACTAGGAGAGGAAACCAGAGTAGTCACAAAAATGTCCAGATAACAGTGTAACAGTAAACCGGAACCGTGGACTACAAGAAATCGTCACTGAAACAAAAGCTCTGTTGACACTAAAGAGCTCTGGAGATTAGTGCATCTGAGGGCTATAGCAGGAGAGCTGCTTCTGTCTCTTGGATCAGCCGGTCCACCCATCTGCTCTTTCCAGCAGCTGTGACGAGGAAGAGAAAGAAAACTTCTGACTCATTGTTGACAACAAAACATGCCAGATTCAAGACTTTTGGCTTAGGCTTTTTTTTGGTTGCTGTTGTTTTTTCAGTTTCCAAAGCTCGACTGGTGTTCATGAGAACGGGGCAGATGATTCAGGCAGGATGTAGACAACAAATCATGTTCAGGAGGTGTTGTTCACAGGTTTCAGTTTTACAGTGGTTAAATGTGCGTGTAAGAGAGACAGAGACAGAGAGGCCTTGGGCTTTAAAGCTATAGGATAGATGAGAGTCTGTGGGGGATGAAGAGAGATTTGGGAGCTCATCCACTTGTAGCTGGAGTGCTGCTGGTGCGGTAGAGGAAAGAGCTTCAAGGCCCTGAGGACGAAAGAAAGAAAGTACAGTAAAGTTCATTTGGTCTCGTTCTCAAAGTTTATACTGTGATAAACAGTGTTATTTCTGGATGCATAGAAGAAGACGTGCATTTGTGACAGAAAAGATGCGTGTTTTGAGCACCTAAATGTTTAATGTTTAAGCCCTGGAAGCAGTTTTCAGCCCAAAGGAAACCGCTGATAATTTTCAGGTTTTCTGACCCGTTCATCTGGAGCATCACATGGAGCGTTTAATCCCTGGTGTGTTTACACTCTTGGTGCAGGTGCAAACTACTGGCCACAACAACTGCCGCTAACCAACAAGCACCAAACAAACATACCTCGATTCAATTCAACCCTGACACAAATACAGGAAGTGGATAAAAGTCTTTTCCAAGCTACACAAAAACGTATCGATTTCTCTCTCATTTGGACTAAGCTCTCTGAGAAATGAATAGATGAGGAAGTCCCCTTAGGATTGTGCATTATGAAGCGTATTAAACTAACTAAGATTGGATTTAGCTCAAATGCAGGTATAATGAAAAAGAACCATTCAGGCTGGTTTGCTAAAAAAAAAAACGGGGCCTTGGGTTCACGTTTATCTGCTTATAACTAAAAAAAAATGAGAAAAAATGTCATGAGTTAGACGTCTGCATGCATGTGGACTGATGTGTGTGAAATGGGATGTTACTGCAGAGTCGGGTGATGATTTTCAGTGCTGTTTATTATGGACTGGCACTTCACACTGATCGATATGGAATCAGAGCGAACCGTGACAACAGGAGCCCTCCCTCTGTGACAGCCTTCTTTCTCTCTCTCTCTCTCTCTCTCTCTCTCTCTCTCTCTCTCTCAGTGTCTTCATTCCCTCTCTATCATTATCTCTTAAAAGCCCATCTTTCTGTTCTCTGCCCTGTCTCATATCTCTTCCCTCTCCTTACTCATCCTCTTATGTTTTATGTCCTTCCTCTCATTCTCTTGCCTCCACTCCTTCTTTTCTCTTTGTCCGTCTCTCGCTGGTCACTGCGTGTTTGCAAGCTGCAGTCCGTCCGCTCCATGCTTCCCTGCAGTAATTGGAAAGCCATCACTGAGCTCAACATCCAGACTGGAGTAAGGGCAGAGAGAGAGAGGAGGGAGAGGGAGGGAGGTGGGACATAAAGTCTGAGTGTGTTGATGGATTTTGCTGGTGAAGGAAAACAGGAAATGAATCAGATTTTTCTTTCTTTTTTTTTTTTGTACAGGAAGTCTGATTGAGGAAAAATAACATAAATGACTGAAATGATAGCCGTGTGAAAGTTAAAGCATGGGATGCTGGGAGATGAGAGAAAGAGAGAGGAAAAGGGAGGAAGAAAGAAGAAGGGCAAACATCACAGCTGCTAGGAAATCAGGGGGTAAAGAAGCAGACTATTATTGCTTTAATAAGCATACGTTCTGGGATGATGTGCAGGTAATTCTCTCTGTGTTACTGTAAGTGGAGGAAAAGGAGATGTGTGTGCGGGTGTGTGAGCGTGTGCATGATGAATGGGCAAGTGGGAAGGCTCTGAGATGAATGAGACAGACGTAGAGCAGCGGCTACTCAGCCTGCAGCTGCATTAACATTCAGAACCTGTCTCTCGACAAGAACGAGGGACAGATGAAGAGAGAGAGGGTAAGCAGCTAGCAAGCTGTGGAAGGAAGAAGAGAGAGAGAGAAATATTGCAGGAGAGGGGAGGGCAGGAAGTCTGAGAGGAGAGGAAAAGAGAGAGAGAGAGAGAGAGGGAGAGAGGAGGGGCGTGTGTTGATTACGGCAGTGGAAGCTGTGTGTGTGTGTGCGTGGCTGGCAGTTTAGGGTGGGGGGTACGTCTCACTCCCCACGCTAATCAATCCAGACCCCCCAGCACCAGCACGTTGTCATTGCTGACGCTTGGCGTGCGGGTTAGAATGTGCAGAGAGGGAGTGTGTGTGCGGGAGTGTGTGAGCCCAGGCACGGCGAGAGAGCGCAGCCGCGTCAGCGCGAGCGTGTGTGTGTGTGCGTGCGTGCAAGTGAGAGCCGTGGGGAGCGGACATGCCCAGCTCGCCCGAGCTCTCGGCGCGCGGCACGACAGGCAGCCGCTAACGGGCGTGAGGGAGAGGGAGGAGAGGAGAGAAAGAAGAGGAGGAGGAGGAGAAGGGAGGAGGAGGAAAAGAGCGGGAGATCAGCGAGCTGCTTTTGCATGACGGCCTGGCCGGTCCAGGACTATTGAGGAGAGGACCTGCACACACCGAGCGTGTGTGTGCGCGCGCACCTGTTTATGTGTGTGTGTAGCCACACACACCCGCTCGTACTTTACGGGACCATGTCAGTGACCACTGCATTTGGCTACCAGCTGCCTGGCATCACCACGGTAACCTATGTTTTTGTTTACAGCCCTGGGACGGTGCAGCGGGATGTCAGCCCTCCTCCTGCCGGGCCCTCGCACACACTCGCTGGTGCCCGCGGGCCCAAACGGAAACTCTACAGCGCTGTGCCCGGGCGCACCTTCATCGTAGTGAAGCCCTACACACCCCAGGGAGAGGGAGAGATCCAGCTGAACCGTGGAGAAAGGGTCAAAGGTGAGTACCACCTCCCTGTGACACCTATGAAGAGGTCAAATGGCTTCTGGTGCGTAGATTTGGAATGAGGAATGTTAGCAGGTAGACTGTGTACTGAGAGTGATGTGTGGTATTGAGGCTCGGTGATATGATGGTATGCTGCCAGTGTTGTGGCACTTTCTGTGGGTATCATGAGTTCTTCTTCGATCACTGACCCGAAACTGCATGTGGCATACAAAAAAAAAAAACCCTGGTAAATAGTTGCATGTTTTTATAGATAACTCTAATTTTAATTTATTATTATTTCATTTAACTTAATAATTTATATGATGTATTTTTCAAGCTTTACTCACTTTGACCACTGTCTTTCTGTCATTTTAAGTTGAAACATTTTTGTTTTGATAGTTTTCCAACTTTCAGCAAACTTAAATAAAGCATTGGTTGTTGTGTATCACCCCATGTGGTATTAATATCTGACCAGTATCTCAGCAAAACTGATAGATGATGCTGCGTGTGTAGACGCTGTGATGCCATGTGAGCTTATAATGTACAGCAGGGATATAGCAGGATGTACAGGTGGGTGTTAAAATAATTCATTCTTCATACTTGAAGAGGGCAGATGTGTAAAAACTCTAATAATCTCTAATAGGAAATATAAAGCTGTGTCCCAATTCACATATACACATGAACCTGTCCCATTACGCACAATGGAAAAGGCGGAACGGGGCGGAGCTTTTAACAGATAATCACCTCTGGCACTAATTTTGTTGGACTTGGTTATAATAAAATGAAAACTACATAAGTGAGCTAGCTAACATCTGACTGTTCGTTTCATTATTAACATTTTAAATTAGCACAGGGTATTACTCAGCAGAGTTTACTAATGCAGAGCGCGTCCCTTCGTTTATGTGCCCCATATGATAAGCTGTGCTGTAACGATGATCTGTACATGCCCTTAATCTGATAGCTAGTAAAGTAACATGTCCAGCTTCGGAGTGATAGCGGAAGTCTTCACAGAGAGGACTGACTCTTAATTCTGTACTCAAGTTTGAGTTGTTGCATGACGTCATGAAGAGAAAAATGAATGGAATAAACACTGTAGAGTGTGTGTGTGTGTGCGTGTGTGTGTGTGCGTGTGTGAAAGAGAGTGATGCTAACTATTATGAATGAACTCAGTTAGATATCCTGAAGAGCTCTAGCTTTTTTACCTCTTTTCACCTTGCTTACTCCTTTCCTTTTCATCCGTGTGTGTGTGTGTGTGTGGGTGTGTGTGTGTGTGTCTGTGTGTGCTCATGTATTTTGTCTTATGTGTTACTCTGCTCTTGTGTCCATACATGCTTCATTCCAGAAAACCACTCAAATGCAGTGGAAGGTAAAGAACATTCCATTCATCCTACTGCCCTTGATCACACACACACACACACACACACACACTAATCTCCCCACCTGTCTGCTCTCATGCCTTGATGTCACTCCTTACCTTCATCAAAATCTTTCTCTCTGTTGTTCTGGACAGTTCACTGTTTCATTTTGTTTCATGTAAAGCTGCACATAGCTACACACCTACACACACACTCACACACACCACATACAGACATATATATATATATATATATATATATATAGTGCACTGATCCTCCAAATTAGAACAGCAGAGGTCACACTCACCCCATGCCTGTGCTTTACTTCTGGGCAGCAGGTGCCATTGAACCCGATGAGTGCCAGGATGGCTGCTGTGCTGCTGGTGGACGTGATGCTATGATGGTGGCATTTTGCCTTTTGTCAACACATTTTCCAGCAAAACCATATGCCAGAAATACGTCAGAATACTCTGACGTAACAGGGCCATATGCCTTTTGAAAGAAAAGCAGTTTTCAAATGTTTCTCCCACAGCATACTGTACATAATACAGATAAACTGGATGCAATGTTAAACTTCTTATATATACTGTGTGTATATATATATATATATATATATATATATATATATATATATATATATATATATACAGTATATATGAAGAAGTTATTTATTTTATTTATTATGATTAAGTGAGAAACCAGTGTAAAAGTGAAGTGTGTACCTTGCCAAGTTTCTTCAGTTTAGTGGCGGCTTGTTTATATTAATCATTGGAAGATTTTCCGCGTATTTTATTACTCACTTTAATGGGTTAATGGCTGCACTTGATGCCTTGAGAGTTGCCATAATGCAAAGCAGTAATAAAATAACTTTTTCTGAATCATTTTTTTCCCCTCAAAGCGTTATTCTTACTGTTGATTTAAAGTCATTAGCCTTATCTCATAATGATCATGTTTTATGCAAAAACACATTGTAGACTATTTCTGCACAAGCATGACTACTGAGCAAAGCTCTGTGCCATTGTTCTCCGGCTTCATGAACGATCCCAGCCCCAGCGGCTGTGCTCTCACCACCATCACTCTCCTGATCCATTTATAATGCCCCTCCTTTAATCTGCATTCATTAATGCAGAAGTTACTGATAGTGAGAGCCATCTTGACTGGCCCATTTTCAGAGCAGCACAGACAAATTCATCCACGCCGACTGACCTAATAGGCTGTAGAATGCCATTCACCCCTGTCTGATTACACGCCTTTACTGAACATCTGAGATTCAGAGCTCAAGCTGCTTTAACAGGATCTGGAACTGATCTGAGAACAGCAAGCTTTCACCTCCTGTCTCATTGTTTGCAATTGCTAATTCTATAAAGCGCCTGTTTTTTTTTTTCCACACTGGCTGAAAGAATTAATGAGGAGTGAAATCTAATCGCTCCCAACTTATTTTCGGGTCTTACAGATCAGAACAAGAAAATGAAAATTGTCCCCGTAATAGCTGTGTAACTGAAACTCAAGTCGTTTAGGCTCTGAGGATCTGAGGTCATGGTGAAGATATGTTCTTGAGATTCATTCCAGGTTTGTTTTGATTGTTTAGCATTTCAATTTATGTTGACCAACACTATCATGCTGTGAAATCTCCCACACATTTTCACACTTTTCCTTTCCCTAACAGAATTGCTCATCTCTTCATTTTTTTTTCACGTTCTCCCTCTCTCATTGTATGGTGTTGACACAGGGGAAAATGCATATGAGGAAATCCTGCTTGGTAAACACAAGCGTTTCCGTTTTCCTGTATTTCTTCTGTTCTTTTATCCTAAATTCCTAATTTCCTGAACCGTTAAACCTTTAAGGTAGGGTACTAAAATAGAGAAAAGTTGTATGTTGAGATAGATAGATAGATAGATAGATAGATAGATAGATAGATAGATAGATAGATAGATAGATAGATAGATAGATAGATAGATAGATAGATAGATAGATAGATAGATAGATAGATAGATAGATAGATAGATTCTGTTGAGTTCTTCTGGACTTTTGTAGACTGCCCTCACTTGTCTGAGTATTCTAAACAGTCCTGGTCTAGGCTGGACCTTCCTGGATTCCACTACACTATCCTTACTGCAGACATGTCCTGAATGTTTATCTAATATATCTCATTATGAGAACTGACGAGAGATATTCCTCCCAGTTCTCTGACTTTCGTCTCAGTAGGTGCATTGGCAGCTCTCAATTGCCCCTTGCTGTGTGTGTGTGTGTGTATGTGTGTGTGTGTGTGTGTGTGTGCGCGTGTGTTTAATGCGATGGACTGGCACCTCATCCAGGGTGTATTCCCACCTGATGCCCAATGTTCCTGGGATAGGCCCTGGATCCAACATGACCTTGACAAATGACGGTTTCTTCTGCTTTCACACACCTCTGTCCACTCAGTATGAGACTGGTAGTTTCCTTGTAAATTTCCCATTGGGGTGAATAAAGTATCTATCTATCTATCTATCTATCTATCTATCTATCTATCTATCTATCTATCTATCTATCTATCTATCTATCTATCTATCTATCTATCTATCTATCTATCTATCTATCTATCTATCTAATTACTTGAAAAACAAGAGACTGCAGTAATACACTAGACTGTCCTGGAAACCTGTAGAATCTCTTAGGTCTGCCTGGACGGTTATGCGCTTGTCTACACTGACACTTCTAGGACACTCCAGAATTCCTGACTTCCTGTAGCTGCATTCACAGGCCATGAAGGTTGGTAGTTGTTCCTGAAGAAAAGGAGGTCACTAGATGCAACACCTGAGGATATAAATATATATATCCCATGTGTCTACAATGGTTATGTTTTAGCTTTAAAATGGGCATTAGGAGTAGACTTTTCTAGATTGTTGTGCCTTTGATATAACATACCTCATAGTCTTTATAACCCACCTTTTCACACCTTCACGTTTCTGACCAAACTTGAGAACGTTTTAGAAGTCCAGGTAATCTGAGGTCAGTAAGACAACTCAAGTCCTCTCAGAAATCCAGCTCTTCCCTTTTCAATGAAGGAAATTCACTTGACAGTATCACAATCAGTACAGTGGGCTTTTATATCACTGCTGAGAGTCTCTTGTTGCATACATGATTGTTAATATTCTGCACACATTGAATGTCCCAGAGTCATTAATCATGTTTGTGAATGTCTAATCTGGCTGTTATTTGCGGCCGTTTCATTTTCATGGCTGTCTGGAAGATGAATAAGTACAGATGAAGGAGAATCGGCTCTGTTGGTTCCTTAAACTGGTGAGGGAATGGAAACTGCTCTACTGCTACAGAGCATTCAAAACATGACTTCCTCGCAGATCTGCTCAGAGATCCGAGTCATAGTTTTAGTTGTTAGACATGCATCTCTTCCGTGTAATAAATATAGAAAGTCTAAATGCCATAGTTTGGGATTCCTCTCTAAAATCAAACTTTCTGCATTGTCCGAATTTCTGCCCATAGTGTAAAATGCAGCTGTAGTTTTATCCAGTAAATGAACATGCATCTTCCCGTATCTTAGCAACAGGTGCCTCCGGTTCACTTTTACATCTGCTCTTGCCAAATGATGTGACATTTGAAGCAGTGCCGGAAATCTCTCTTTGTTGAGATTGGGCCAGGATTTGGACTTTGTGACCCAAATAAGCACTTAGGGAGGGATATAGTCGTCTCCGAGGGAGCACACGCAACTTCAATTTTCCCTGGAGCCAAAATAACATTCAGTTAATGATGAGTCTGTTTTCTGTAATAGCGCCTTTGTTGAAAGACTCTACATTGTCTCGGGTTCATTCATACACATATTGGGTTAGGAGGTACTGTGGCATGGCTTACTGCATGTGTTGTAAAGATAGAGACATATCAAGTAGATGTGAGCGGATATTCTAAACGAGCTTACTGTAGTTTTGATTTAGACAAAATGAACGTGTCCTGTCTTCAGGAAGTGCATGCACTGTAAATCAGATTTTGTGTCTGCTATTAGTATTATCAGTTGCTGTCTCACCAAGCCTTTTGTAGCACAAATGTTTGTTTCTGCCGGCTAGTGACTAGTGCAGACGCTCTGCCCTTTTGGTTACTTCAGTCTTAGCCCACTGGACAAGTGGATGCTCCATTGTGCTGCTCAGGGTTGCCTGGAAACCAGTTAGTTAGCTAATTATGTGCATTAATAATGACTGAAGGAAAACGAATAGGTGTGATTATGCCACACATTGCATTTGCACCTCAGTGACCAAACTTTATCTTTATGTTCTCTTAAAATGTAAGGTGGCTGTGAATGACAGGGAGGGAAGTGGAACAGTAAAATTACAGGGTGAAGAGGTGAAGAAGGTACAGGAGTTTAAGTACTTGGGGTCAACAGTCCAGAGTAATGGAGAGTGTGGGAAAGAGGTAAAGAAGCGAGTGCAGGCAGGTTGGAATGGGTGGAGAAAGGTGTCGGGAGTTCTATGTGATAGAAATATTTCAGCGAGAATCAAGGGGAAGGTGTACAGGACAGTGGTGAGACCGGCCATGCTGTATGGTTTAGAGGCAGTGTCACTGAGACAGAGACAGGAGTCAGAGCTGGAGGTAGCAGAGCTGAAGATGTTGAGGTTCTCTTTGGGAGTGACAAGGTTGGACAGGATTAGGAACGAGTACATCAGAGGGACGGCTCATGTTGGACGTTTGGGGGACAAAGTTAGAGAGGCCAGGTTAAGATGGTTTGGACACGTCCAGAGGAGGGAGAGTGACTATATTGGTAGGAGAATGTTGGACATGGAGCTGCCAGGCAGGAGGAAAAGAGGAAGGCCAAAGAGGAGGTATATGGATGTAATAAATGAGGATATGAAGCTAGTGGGTGTAAGTGTTGAGGATGCAGAAGATAGGGATAGGTGGAGAGAGATGATTCGCGACCCCTGAAGGGTAAAGCCGAAAGCCGAAAATGTAAGGTGGCTACGTATCGTGCTAGCAGGAAAGTTATAACACTAGACTAGACCACCTTTCGTCACCTGCGTGTTCCTGATATCGATATAGTCCATCCATACACACTAATTACACCACCAAGTAAAACCCGTGGAACCTGAGTGGATGTGTGTACTGCAGCAGGTGATGGGATTCAGAGTGGGTAGTGTGTGCTATAGATACAGCATCAAGGTGCTTCACACCACTGTCACCTTCAAACATAAAACTTTTGCTTTATGAAAGACAATAAGAAGTTCTGGAGGAGGTTTTTTCCATGCTTTCTCTAGTTGTTGAATTTGTCTACTGGGACACTGCAAATTAAAAACTAATAGCCCGGACACGGAATCTGCTTGTCCTATAGGTGCCTGTGGTAGTGATTTGTCCACAGTTGTGTCTATAAGGACACTAGAGTGGAACATGAGGTATGGGGCTGAAACACACTGCTGGTTATATGTGTGGACGAGTAAAATATACTTATCTAGCTGGCTCAGAGATCTGACTGCTGATTAATACTGTAAGAAGTACAGTTACTTTTGGAGGTGGGGTAAAAGCCTGAAACACACATGTACATTAAAAGAGTGATTTGGCGAAGAACTAAATGTATTCATACTATTGGATATATATATATGTATATATCTCAAATGCTGGCACTCAGCCCAGACATTATTGGTGTCCTTATGTTTGCGCAGGGACAGTGTGGCTAGACAAATGTGAGTCACACAGAATCTCCTCCATAAATAAATGCCCACACACCATAAATATATGACTCAGTTCAGTACTGTCTGACTTGTGTGTTTATAAACACGAACACAAACTGTAACATCAGGGAGGCAGCCATCTTAGATAACCTGTAGTATTTCTCCCACCCCATAGTTTAATTAGGTACAGTATCATTGTGTGTGTATATATATATATATATATATATATATATATATATATATATATATATAAATATACCATGTACTGTACATACCGTAGACTTCGAACCCATTGTGACGCTGACGCTTGCTTAAAGTGAATGTGCATGGTCAGTGAAAAGTTGGGCATGTGTTTATTGCTACTTTCATCATGTAGCTTTTCCACAGACCAAAAATTGGCAAATAAATAACGTTCTACGAAAGAATGCTTTCACCCAATTATTTCTTTTTTCAGTGCTGGTTCCCACACTAACATAATGAGAAGTTCCTCGGTGCTGTGTTGAGTATCTGCCTGCTCTCTTTCCTCCGATTTGGAAAACCGATTTGTTTAAATGTGAGCATCCTTTCTCTCGTTCCCTCCCCATTTCTCTCATTACCTTACAGACGTTTTATATATATATATATATATATATATATATATATATATATATATATATATATATATATATATATATATATATATCACCCTCTCAATTTCACTTCCTCTTATCCTTCTAATCTACTCTTTTAAAACATTTGATTATCCAAGGTGTCTTTTCTCCTACCCTACTGCATGATGAATAACGCACTGTTAAAAGTTATTTCACGTCACTGATTGGATCTGTGCACATGAGCAAGTGTTTGTGTGCTTGTCTGTTTGATTAATTGGATTACTAATAGCTTGATGGGGATAGACTGTGCAGGCACACAGTGATGTTATGGCTATGCACCGGTGCTAACTGTTTTCATACTGATTAACAGCTGTCTCCATAAGATCACCTGTCATTAGGCTCGATTATCTGTATTTTTTATTTCACTCGGGTAGTTTTTAACATCCATACAAGCCGAGTGTGTGTATCTGTGGGATCTTTAACCCCGAAGTTAATGTAAATCTGACTTCTTTGTAATAGTGCAGCACCTGCACCCTTCTATAACCTCACCTCTTTTCAACCCTTTGCCCCCTGCCATCCACACCACCTGTCTCTCTCTCTCTCTCTCTCTCTCTCTCTCTGTCTCTCTCTCTCTCACACACACACACACACACACACCACACATTCATCTGTCCCATATTATCACACTCATGGCCCTGTGCTCCCAGACACAACCTGCCCAACACAAAACAACCTTCTGCTCTACTCATGTCTTACATCATCTCCTCCTCTCTCACTCTTACTCACTCTCTCTTTTTCTTCCCCTGTCTGTTTCTCCACTTCCACATTATATCCCACCAGAATAGTTTCTGACTGTGGGTCAAAACAGGTTAAAGACACATAGTGATTTATTACTGTCTATTTCTTACCGTCGCTTTTTTTTGGTGTGTGTGTGTGATCCTTTTTGCACTATCCTCTCTGAGATTTCTTTCAGTTTTGACATCTAGCACGTTGTTGACATCGCTTCTGTCTTAGGCTCGAAGTGTCCAAGCTTAGTGAGCCGCTAACTGTTCCCAAGGACAGACTACAGGCATGCACAAAAGCTTATCGATTAGCTGTCTCTGATTGATGTGCTGATAAGCCAAGTGTCATGGATGGACTGGAAAAGGCTGTGGGTGTGGGCCAGATGAGGTTCGACTCTGCGACATTTCTTCCAAATGGAGAGTCACGGGAACTGTTGGCAGGTCCAGACTACAGTAGCTACCTTCATACTATTTTTTTTTTTTTTACATTAATTTACAGCAGTTACTGAATAGTATACTAATAATAATATACTCATGGAAAAATGTCAGAGCTTCATAATAATTTGTCATAATTTGTTTCCTAATTTAAAAATCTCTCTATAAAACAAAAATGAATCCAACATAGATATCTGATACTGTCTTAACATTTTTTTTAATGTACATTATTACACTATACGTATATTACCTATAAGAGAAGGCAACTGAATAAAGGCAGTGGATGTTGCATGTTCTTTGAGCTGTTTGTATTTCAAACAGGAAGTAATTCATTAGCTCATTATGCACTATTCATCATTAATTAACTGAATAGCCACCAATTGCAGGCCCTGGATTTCCCTGGAATAAAACATTTTTATTCTCTGCTGCTTTATCGTTTTATTCTCAATGGTAATGTTCCTCATTGTCTCGGTTTCTCCCAACCGCGCTCTATTCAACCCGGTGGATAAGACGGAGTCGCAAGCCTCCCAGTGTGCACCAGCCATGGGAAAGTATGCCTTGTTCAGTTGGCTGAGTGCATGGCTGCAGGTCTACTGCACCTGTCTACATGCTGCTGTCAGAGCAGAAAGACTCAGTGGCTTTTCATCTTTCCTACTTTTCTTTTATCTTGCTCTGAGTGCTAGAGAGAGCAAGGAAAGAAGAGAAACAGAGCAGTTTCCATGGCTGTATGTTAATAGAGTCTGTTCACCTATGAGGCATTTTAAAACATTAGCTCTTTTAGCACTCTAATGAAACCTGTTTGCTTTTCTGTTCTAGTATCAGATGGGACTATAATGCATTGGTCAGATGGAATGCAAATAACACTTGCAACGCTTACTGGAATAGGACGGGTGATGGAAATATCATTTCGATTTATTTTTAAAGTTTGGAACAATGTTGGATTAGGCAGAGATGGGGTGGAGAGATGGTGTTGGAGCATGCAGGGATGAGCTGGGAATGGTGTTCAAGAGTGTGAGGATGGGTTGGGGATGGTGTTGGAGCATGCAGGGATGAGGTTGGCATGGTGTTGGAGTGTGTAGCAATGGGGGGTTATAGTGTTTAGCGTGTGGGGGATAGAGTAGGGATAGTTTTGAAGTCTGCAGGGATGGGAAGGGGAGGGTGTTGGGAGTGGGTGAGGATATGGTTTAGAGATGGGGTGGGGATGGTGGAGTGAGCAGGGATGGAAGGGGTGTTGGAGTGAGAGGGGTGATGGTGTGAGGAGGTTGTTAGAATGGGTAGAGATGTGGTGGGAAGAGTGATAGAGTGAGCACGGATGGGGTGGGGAAGGTGTTTGAGGGGGAATGGGATGGGGAGGGTGTTTGAGTGTGTGAGTTTTGGGTAAGGAGGCTGTTGGACCATGCGGCGATGGCGTTTAGATGCTGTTGGAGGTCAGAGATGGGCAGTTAATTAAGACAGACTGGCAGTGAAAACTGATAGACTGCATTCAGTTCTGGCGTGACCATGGAGTGGCCATGAGCTGCCATCTATCAAAGCAGCTCCAGACCTCTGTAATATATACTGCACTGTTATAGTACTGTGAAGCAGTGAGTATGTGAAGCAGACCAGTAAGCCACAGAAACACCACTGGCATCTTCAATCAGTTTGGTATGGTATGTATTTTTTTTGCATGAACAGGCAAGGGTACCTGTGTTCCTATTAAAGTGGATAGATGGTCACAAACTGACACCTGAATTTGTGGAATTTTGTGGAATGAGCTAAAAAAGGATGTTTGAGTGTTGAAGGCACACAAACCTCAGCAGTTTCAGTGAAGTATTGTAGAAGGCCTTCCCGATCGTTTAAGTCAAGTTCAGGTGTATATAACCTTTTGGCCATAACTGTAAATGAGTACGATTAGGCTGTTTAATGTTTAATTGATAGGCTAGGTCAGTGATGAGGTTATCAGTATCGGTTTCTACCCTTGAGCCCATCCCAATTAATCTTTAATCTAATGTAGGAATTAATAAACACCCTGACCATGAAATGTTACTGTACCATTTTAAACAAATTCAGCATTTCCAAGTGCACACTCCCTAATGTGTATCCATATGGCCACATGCATGGGTTACAAACCCTGCTGTGATTAGCATGGAAACCTTGCCTTGATCCTGATCATGAGTCTCTAATAGATGCCACCAATGTGGCAAATCAGAAAAACAAATTTGTCATCTGGGATGATGAAATGCTGGCTCAGATTGGCCAGAGAATAAAACTGAAGAGCGTAAAGACTTGGGGAGAAAGATAGGCATGAATGAAGTTATTAACACAAGGGAGATAGAGGAGAACATAACGACTGAGAGATTTTAGGATAGAGCCATTGAATAGAGACATTAGTACAAGTGAGAGAGATAGGAAAGTGTGTGTGTGTGTGTGTGAGAATATCTCCCTGCCTGTGATGGTTCATTAACACACCGGTGGGGGAGAGGGCAGCTCTCTGTGTGCTTCCAGATCTGATGAAGGGCAACTTTTATAGAGCACATAAACATTACACCAGGTACACACATGTACTAACACGTCTTTTTTAAACACAAAACACAAAGCAATTACAAAATATTAAGAAACGCAGACTGTTCTTCACCGAAGAGAATTAATTATGCGCATATCATTAGAGAAAGTCTAGTTAAATCATGTTAAAAACACTTAAATATGGCTTCATGTTAAAGGTTTCCATTAAACCGAGTGTCTTGAATGATTTCCATGAGTATTCTTGATCCATTTGCCGATACAGATTAATTATACTGTTGTATTTTAATGGATTATGTGAAATGTTTACCATCAGTTCTACGGTTAAGTCCAGAATGATTAACACTCTTTTATTTAAGAAAGTTACTATCTAAAATGAATGTAAATTAATGCATGCACTAATTAAACTTGTATAAAGATGCTGTGAAGTTTCATTCAGATAATTTTGCATGTAATATTTCCTAAGCATGTAAGTCTGTAATTAAAAATATTTTAGCATTTTGCCGTCCAACCAACAGCTTTATAGTATTGAATTTGCACATATATTCACTTCAATTCAAACTTTTATACCTTCATTACAATTAAGAAAACTGAGACTGAAATTATTGACATTAAACCCATTTTATTGTTCTTTGGGGGATGTCGATTATTTCTCTTTTGCATGAAAAATTGTCGGAAATAATGTCATACACACCTAGACAGTGTGCCACACACTAGCACACTATTGCATGCATTATTCATTTTATGTAATGTTTTTTCCCCCTATAAGCTCTGTCAGTTCTTCTGGAGATGACGGTATTGTGGATTGGAATAAAAGTGTGGCCTTGTTAGCTGTTTGAAGATAAAGTGGGATCTGCTTAGCCTTAGCCATAAGCCATAAGCACTTCTGTACTAAAAAATTCTCGCAAATGTTCCTTTGTTTGAAAGCGATCTCTACATGGATGTCACCGATGGGCAATACAGGAAAATTGCTTTTAACTGGAGTATCAGGGAGTCTTGTTAATGCAAATTTATCCTTACTGTTACTTTGCCTGTAGCATTAGTAGCTTCCTAGGCTTGTTTGAATGAATCAAAGTTATGGTCAGTGATTTTGGTTAAACTCCCTCTTTGCTTCTGAAACCACGCCACGCTGAAACGGAGCATTTATACACTAGTGCAAGAGGCAGAGGTTTCTGTATTGACAGGCAGGTAGAGATGTCTTCTTGTCCTGACTGACAGAAAGATGCTGGTTCACATCATTTAGTCGTTCTCTCTGGGCCACCACACAGACCGCAGAGAGTGTTGCCTCGGAGCTGATATTAAGCATTGACAGCTGCAGCCATGGCTATGGTAACCAGAAATAAACCTGGAACTATTGTGCACATGGGCAAATTTGACTGTTTTTTTTCTTTCAACATTGTTTCTAGTTGCCAGGGTAACACCACTTCAGATAATACCAAGGCTAGTACTCGATAGTGATACTTTGATAAGTGTATAGAAAACTACACAACAACTAGAGATTCTGCAGAAATGGATAGCAGATATTAACCATATACACCAATCAGTGAATAAGACGGATTATCTCCTCATCATGGCACCTGTTAGTGGGTGGGATATATTAGGCAGCAAGTCAACATTTTGTCCACAAAGTTGATGTGTTAGAAGCAGGAAAAATGGGCAAGTGTAAGGATTTGAGCGAGTTTGACGAAGGGGCAAATTGTGAAGGATAGACCACTGGATCAGAACATCTCCAAAACTGCAGCTCTTGTGGGGTGTTCCCGGTCTGCAGTGGTCAGTATCCTTCAAAAGTGGTCCAAGGAAGGAACAGTGGTGAACCTGTGACAGGATCATGGGCAGCCAAGGCTCACTGATGCACGTGGGAAGAGAAGGCTGGCCCGTGTGATCCGATCCAACAGACGAGCTACTGTTGCTCAAACTGCTGAAGAAGTTAATGCTGGTTCTGATAGAAAAGGTGTCAGAATACACAGTTCATGATGGGTCAGGGCTGTATTAGCAGCAAAAGGGGGACACTATATTAGGCAGGTGGTCATAATGTTATGCCTGCTCAGTGTATATCTTTTATTTAAATATTTACTTCATGTGTTGTTAAAATGTTTGAAATGTGACATTTCTTTAATGGGCCTGTTACAGTGTATTTAACAAAGATGGAATTTTCATGCACTGCATTTTGAGTGTTGATGTTGAGGTTAATTTTGTTGACCGAGCGATACTTCTGTATCAAACATTTTTATCTTTGGTTTAAAAAAAAGAGAGCGAGAGAGAGAGAGAGAGAGCACAGCATTAATATTATATTATTACGGTTGAAACATGTTTATGAAAAATATCAGTAATTTTGTATTAAGCAGTCAGCACTTCTTACTACGGCTAAATCTCTTTACTGTGGTCTGTACAACTTTAGGTTTATTCAAGTTCATTTTCCATTTTTACTGCTTTTACTTAATATTTTAGTTACATTCTATCACATTATACATCATTTTATGTCATTTCATATCATTTCACTAGAATTGAAAAGTGCATTTTTCAGACACCAGCCAATTTACTTGATCTTTTCTGCTTTTGCGAGGCTCTTTCATCTAAACTTGATGCAGCCAGTAATGCTATAAAAGTGGAA
Source organism: Hemibagrus wyckioides (assembly GCF_019097595.1). NCBI lineage: Eukaryota > Metazoa > Chordata > Actinopteri > Siluriformes > Bagridae > Hemibagrus > Hemibagrus wyckioides. The sequence goes on from NC_080713.1 coordinate 24,082,567, forward strand.
ACCCCTCATCTGTGTTAAACTACACGCCATCTCACACTGTATGCATTATTCATTTTATAGGAGCCGTCGGTTCCTTTAGAGTTGCGAATATGGTGGGCTGGAATGAAAGTGTGGCCTTGCTGGCGTTATATTTGGTCGCCTTACCTAACTGTTGCTGCTTAATTCGTTTATTAGCCGCTGAGGGGATGTGAGGAAGACCATGGCAAAAATTGCACCGAAAAAATGCTGAGATCTGTCCGATTCTGGTGCTTTACAATGTTTACGGTGTTTTTCCAGAACTTTCACTGAAATTTCACTTCGTACAGTGTGTGTTTATCTAAAGGTTAAAGTTCAGTTAGCGAGGAAGCTCACGATCCTCGCCTGTATCGTTGCTTATTTAGAAAGTTTTTGAGTAGCATGCTTTCTGCGCTCGTCTTTGATGCCATACAGTATCCCGTCTAATGAGCAAAAACACCGTCTCCTCTGAAATACTGTCCCTTAAAAATGTATTCATTCAGTGATCTAGTGACAGCTAAGCTTCGTAACCTCCCACGGAGCTGTGATTCATCTTCAAAGAGCCAGAGCGAATACAGTTACAGTACAGCATGTAAAAGAGACTCCGCGCTTCTCTCCTTCCTCACTTTCCTTCTCCGAGACTTACGTCCTCCTCCTCTTCGTCCTGTCAAACCTTTTTCTTTTTTTTTTTGAAATACTTCCAGTGAGCCCATTTATTTTATATATCTCTCTTACACACACACTTTCTGTGCGACTCTCTTGCTTCGAGTCTTAATTGAATTGTTTGGAAATGTTTGGTCATTAATAAGACTGCGTTCTCCCAGATGTACGCTGTTGCATCTAGATGAGTAAGCGTGTTGCTATGAAAAGTATGCGGTTCGTGTTTATCGATCTGTATTTCACAACAGGGACGTGAACATGGGAAGGATTATATTTTACATGCTTGCAGGAGAGCACTAATAAGGTCACTAGAAGTCTACTACTGGCAAGAGGTAAAGGTCTAAGTGTAAAGTTTGTGTGTGTGTCCTTGTTCTTGATCAATAGAAAGGATGGCTCTAGGCACTTATCACACACTTGTCATAATAGGCTGAATGGCAGTGCAGCGGGATATGCACGCACACACACTTGCTGAAACACACAGAGGAATAGAGGAGTTCCATTGCCCAGGGCATCAGACCTGTTCCACATTAAACCACTCTCTTAAACCTTATGTGTGAGTGAATGAATGATGTGGATGCATCTGTGTATCTCATCTTTTTTTATTCTTTAGTCATGAGTGTACCTGAGAGAAATTTTGAAGGATCTCTTCTCTTAAATTCATGTGCTCTGTGTGTGTGTGTGTGTGTGTGTGTGTGTGTTTACATGCCTTAATAATCTGAAAGTATTCCAAACCCTAACAATAAAGCCATTATGGTTAACCCAAGAGAAATCTCAAGAAGAATATAATTAGTTTAATAGTGCATTAAATGGAAGAATAATTGCAGCGCAAAACTTTGACCTTGATTACTTTTACAATCTGGATCTGAACAGAAACACGTTCTAAACATGCATTCGTGTCTTCAGGTCATGTCTCATGTGATAAAAGAGTACTGTGGTGAAAGAGTCATGTAAGAGATTTTCATTGATGGGTTCGGCATCCAGTGACGCCCGAATTCCTTGTTTAATACAGTGCTATGCCTAAGTATTCACCCCCTCGTACACATTTCCACTGAACTAGACTTGGGAAGCATCATATTATGTGTTACCCTTGAGCACTTGCTTGTGTCCCTGACTAATCCCCTGTTTGCTAGTCTCTGACTTTCTCTATGCAGTGTCTTTTTTTTTCAACTGCATTTCTTTAATTAGCAAACCTGATATCTCTTTGGTTAGCTCTTCTGTTTTCATGCTGTTTGTTTTCTAAGGGTGTCTTCACACTTGAGACTGCACTCAGGACTGGGACAGGGCTTGTTTGGGGTTGAGCTTACAGTGTTATCTCGGGTTTGTTTTCACAGAGAAGACTGTCAGTTCATTGCACAAATCCATACATCACAGTTGTGCCTGTATTTTGTTTTAGTACCAGCACAAGAACAGTGCCTTTGGGATTCTGCCATGTCATCGGGCAGGGATACCTGCAAAAGAGGAGACATTAAATAAGGCAGGCTAGCATGAGATATACCTTTTTTTTGCGATGAACCATAAAGGTGAGCAAATTGCTCTGTTCCTTAGAAAGCCTGGTCGCTCATATATACACCGATCAGGCATAACATTATGATCAGTGACAGGTGAAGTGAATAACACTGATTATCTCCTCATCATGGGTGGGATATATTAGGCAGCAAGTGAACATTGATGTGTTAGAAGCAGGAAAAATGGACAAGTGTAAGGATTTGAGAGAGTTTGATGAAGGGCCAAATTGTGATGGCTAGACGACTGGATCAGAGCATCTCCAAAACTGCAGCTCTTGTGGGGTGTTCCCGGTCTGCAGTGGTCAGTATCTATCAAAAGTGGTCCAAGGAAGGAACAGTGGTGAACCAGCGACAGGGTCATGGACGGCCAAGGCTCATTGATGCACGTGGGAAGCGAAGGCTGGCCCGTGTGATCCGATCCAACAGACGAGCTACTGTTGATCAAACTGCTGAAGAAGTTAATGCTGGTTCTGATAGAAAAGGTGTCAGAATACACAGTGCATGACGGGTCAGGGCTGTTTTGACACAATATTAGGCAGGTGGTCATAATGTTTTGCCTTGTTGGTGTATCTATGAGTAACTTGCTATTAGCTAAATTCACACAGCATTCACACTTCACTAAATTTGCTGCACTCTCTGGGCAAATGGCAAATACCCCCAATTCCAAGAAAGAATAAAATGCATGTATGAAAACAGCTTAACAAACTCTAAGGCCTCCCAGCAACTGGTGTATTCATATGGAGATTTTGATTCCACACTCCATTCAACTAATTATGTCTTGTGATGAAACATTATACAGCTTGTGAACACCTGATCGTCCAACCCAAACACTGTTCCAGCATAACAATGTCCCTGTGTCCCTGCAAACATTCGAGCTCCATGAAGACATGGTTTTCCAAGGTTGGAGTGGAAGAACTTGAGTGTCCTGCACAGAGCCCTGACCTCAAGTCCACTGAGCACATTTGGGATGAATTGAAACACTGACTGAACCCCAGACCTCACTAATGTTCTGTAGCTGAATGAACACAAATCTCCACAGCCACGCAACACAATTATTATATAGGGTAGGGGCAGGGTTAAATCCATATTTATAATCTAAAATATATGTTTGTAATAAATTTTGCAGTATATTGATTTATATAATCCAAGACTTTTTCTCACATGCACAAATTGTTCATAGTAATCTATGTGTGTGTGCATGTGTGTGTGTGTGTGTGTGTGTGTGTGCGTGTCATTCATTTATCATACCGCCTTGTACTTTGGTTTCGAGGAAGTCTGTGTGTGAGCTGATTAAAGAGTCAATAATGAAATCTAATTAGTAAATTAATTTCCATACAATAAACACACGCACACACGTGCAGACACACACACGTACACCTTTCTTCAGCAAAGCTCTGTATCATTTATCACCCTAACTAATGTTGCTCTCATTCAGCGCGTTAGCTGTGTGTTAATCAATAGGTGCTCCGGATCCAGTTTCCTGAAGCCGACACACTCTAAAACAGGAAATAGGTCCTCTGCTGGGTTATGAAGTCTCATCAGTACATGATCGATACAAAATCATAACTCACTTGGTCACTAATCACACAATGTGTGTATCTATGTGTGTGTGTGTGTAAGTGAGCGCTGGGGAACTGAAGGTGGCAAAGGAGAGTTGGACACTCAGAGAGTCAAGGAGGTATGAACTATAAAACATCTGAGCCAAGCTATTTTAGGCTACACCCCTGAGGATAAGAAAGAAAGAGAGAGGATGAGAGAGTATGTCAGGATAGGGGAAAAAAAGACATGGCAGTATTCATGTGAATCAAACGCAGCATCCCCACCCTCACTGTGCACGTTGCTTCTGCTATCATTCACAAATAACACCCTCCCTTCTTTCCTCTTTGCCTTCTCTTTTCTCCTCTCGGTCGTTCAGGGCTCAGCATACCAATGAGCAGGGGACTGCACCACTGCGCTCCTCCTCCCCGGGAGTCGTGACTTTCTTCTCATCCCCTCTCTTATATACTGTCTTGCCTTTGGCTGCACTCTTAAGGCCCACTTCACATCCCGTATTCTTTTGGGTTGCGTTTCCATTCTCTTCCTTTGCACACCTCTGCCGGCCGATCGCGAGTTATCTGATCATGGCCCGGTTTTATTTAGAGTTTTAGGACAGGGCAAAGTGACAGCATGATATAGATACTGCAGTGCATTTTTATCATGATCTGTGCTTATATACAGAGGCTTTCATTCTCCCTCTTTATCGTGTTAAATGCTGTAAATGCAGTGTTTCTAGTTGCCACTAAATTTCTCTGGTTGGATTTTTAAGCAGACTACAGTTATGAATCATTTCACTCATGCATACCAATATGTTCGTTTAAGAAAGGACTCTACAGTGGACAGCACAGCCAGCGTAAGCCCCCGAGTCAGCATTCAGCTGCTGTCCACCACACTCCACGCCTACACGCCTCCCATCCCCAGACCCACCCACTCAACCCCAGTTCCATGTCTTACTCTCCTGTCTGTCTTGCTATCCTGGTGTGTTTCAATTCTGATGGTAAATAAAGGTCTATTACATGCATCAGTGCGCTTCGGGCCCCGAGCTTTGCACAGCGCTACATTAGAGCACATCTGAGCTCTACACACAGGCCTAATGTAATCCTGCTCACACCACGTTGCGTTAAATACAGCATGGGCATCTGTTTACTGTAAGACACAATTCTCCGCTTAACACCGTCACAGTGAATAACTTTGATTAATTCATTAATAGTCTTATGATCATGTTCGCGTCTCATTTAGCCTGAGGCGGTTTGCTATTTTGGTGCATAGAGTGAGAAAGAGAGAGAGAGATTTCTGTGCCCTTCCTTTTTTGAAGTTTGTTCGTTCGGTCCCAGAAAGAATCTCTCTTCACTTCAGGCATTTTCCCTTCATTAACCTGCTTGACCATCAGCTTTGAGTCTCCTTCTGAATATCAAGCACCTCTTATCTTCCACTGCATTTGTAACTGTGTGTGTGTGTGTGTGTGTATATATATGTGTGTGTGTGTGTTGAGCTTGAGTCAATTGATTCGAGAATAGCTGATAGATTACTGATATTGTGATGGTCATTAAACTTGACAACTTAAACGGAGGAAAATGTTTCGGATGCTGTAAGGGTTTTCGACACAGCGAGCAGCAAAAAAAAATAAAAAATCTCTCTCCGCTCCACTTGTCTCCCGCTGTTTCACATATGAAATGGTTGAAAAAGCCCTGCTTAGGGCAGCTTTGGATACAGCAGGTGAAAAATTGCTTACATCTCTCACGTGGTAGCCATAGTAACAGCAATGCCATAGATGACACGTGTCTAAGGAGGATTGTGGCGTTATTCCACACCTCCAGGCTACATAAATACAGAAATAGAAAATGATTGTTTCAACAAATTTCTAAACGCATCTGTGGGATGATGGAAACTTTAATGACGTCATCTCACACGATTATTACCATGCACTTGTCTGTACAGCATGAAAAGCCTGTGAGAAGAGGCGGCAGCTCTTTTATCACGTATGTAATATACTGGAGAAACCTTCTACACCTGCCTTCATGACTGGATCATGATATATTTCACAATGTCACAGTGCCATTGAACAATTAACTAACACTGAAATGCCAATTCTTTTATGATTTAAAAAAATGATCCTTATATTATGATTGATTTCTATAAAGAAATGCCATGATGGAAAAGTGGGCAGTATGAAATGACACATTTGGATTAAAATAGTGACCAAAAAGTTTTGAGTAATTCAGAATTCGAGGAGACGATGGAGCTAAATTCACCCAGGAGGTTATATTTCCTAAATAGGCCATGCTCCTCACTGGTACACGGGATTAAGTATAAAGCATAAATATTGGACAGCGTGGCATTTGGATAAAACCTTAGGAGTATGACAGTTGTGGAGATGATGATGATGATGATGATGATGATGATGACGCCTAAATCTTTCTATGCTAAAATCAAGATGCAGCTGAACTTACATGTCCCTTTCTCAAGAAGTCTGGCCAAAGTGTGGTTTTCAGTCAGGTTCAATAGGCATTAAAAAAAAATGTAAATACGTGTTAGGAAGATAATACACGCAATTTAGAAAAAATATCTGCTGAGCAGGCACAATATAAATCCTCTGAAATGCAATCTTCAAATGCTGTCCTGGCAAGTCCTCCTTCTCTCACAAGCCTGTCTACTTCATCTGTTCTAGGAGAACTGTGTATGAACTTGGCAAGACTAATTAATTATTACAAATAGGCTAATGCCTGAAAGCACATTTGGCCTAGCTAATAATAAATCAGGGGGGAAAAAAAGGTAATAAAGAAGCATAAGCTGAAGTATGCTAGTTCTTTTCTAACAGAGTTTTTAGCTTAATGGTATTTCCAGACCTGGGTCTATTTGTACAAGCCGGGGGGATGGGATATGTTTTCCATGGAGATTACAAATGTTACACAGCTAATTGCTGAGCTAGATATCTGATCTGGTAAAAATTTCAAGCATTTCAAATACATTCAGGGCACTAGTATACAGAATGGGAAGCAATACTAGTAAAATGAACAGTAATGGGTAACAATTTCTAACCATGCCCGTTCATGGAAGAGGATGAATTCCCTATTTGAGATTCTGTCTATTGTCTATACCCGCTTTATTCCAAATTAGGGTCACGGGGGTCTGCTGGAGCCTATCCCAGCGCACATTGGGCGAAAGGCGGGGGTACACCCTGGACAGGTCCCATTTGAGATTCTCTTTTTGGATAAAATGTGATCATTTAATGCTATAGACCAGTGCATTAGAAATAAAACTCAAATGGAAGTGAATTGAAATGTTGATGGTGAAGAACAAAGACCTAGTGATGCTCACATTTTCAGATCATTTTCCGTTTCTTTCTATAAACTGCAGCGTCCAAGTGAGCTAAATGCAGGACACTCTGTCTAGACCCAGTTTTTGGGGGGTTTTTCCTCTCACGGGAATGACAGATGATCCTAATGCACTCACTATCAAATTCACTCTTTCTCCAAACTCTAACTTCTCCAAAGCAACCCTCTGTCCATGATAGACACTGGAAAATATCAGGCCAGGCCCTCGAGCATGTCAGAGCATTTTTTTTTTTAGCGAGCGATACATCCAACCTGCCACCTGCTGATTTCCACAAAGCGGACTCCGAGGCTAAATGTGCAGGAGTTTCGAGGTTAAAGGGTTCACCTGAACGTGCACTGATCGTGACACGGCTCCGTTTTATAGGCATCATGTCACTGACAAAGCGGTGAACAACTGGCAGCTCCGTCCTTTTTAGTGGACAAAATACGAAAGAAAGGAGAAATGAAAATGACCAAGCCTGTGCCCAGCCGCTTATTATGCACACTTCAGATGAAAGTGCTGCGCTGTAAACTGATCCGTTTCACAGCGAGTCAACAAATACAGAATTAAAAACACAAAGTGGGGGGTGTTCAGGGGTGATATGTAGTTTCGGGGTGGGGTAGGGGGTAACGGATGGCATTTTACTGCTTGCTTATTCTCATCAGCCAGATGTTGTCCAGAAGGTAAATGAGACAGCAGCATTATAATCTATAATCCTCAAACCAGTGATAGATGGCAGATATTGTTTATATTTAATAAGAATATCCAGAGAAGAAAAATAAGTACACTGCTAAAAGATGGCATCTTAGCAAGTTAAAATAGCTTGAATATATTCAAAATGAGATAGTATTTCCAATTAAACCAAATTTAAGATAATGTAATCTATTTCTAGAAATATTATAATTTTTATTCTATTGACAGACTATATGGCTAATTTTAAGGATTGATTGGTTTCCTCTCCAGTGCAAAGACATGCTTTGAAGGCATCTTAGTGTGTGTGTGTGTGTGTGTGTGTATGATTGTAACCTGTACAAAGTCCAAAAAACATTTTTGGATTTGGATATTTGCACTAGACACACTATATCTGTTTGGTCTAAATGCTTATTACTTCTCAGTGTACATAAATAATATTTTCTGTGCTACAGTGTTAAATTGCTATGTACTCTTGACTCAAGCCTGGAGTGTTAAAAGCCTCGCAGATGTAAATTACACAAATGGAAGTGTGTGTACACTGCAGTGTAGACAAATATCGGAGCGCCCCCTTCTTCCTCTAACAGATGGGTGATTAAAAACACTCAGAAATCCTAACAAATTTGCAGATGTTTTCCACATGAACTCAAGGCAGCGCCGTGTCACTGTGCTGTAGCTGTACTTCTGCAGAGTTACACTCTCGGTGCATTGTTTTCTCGCAGTGCATTGCATTTAAAAAATGGCTTTTTGATGAATGCGTGCATTGCATGCGAAGGCAGTCGGAAAGGCGCGTAGGTAATAGAGCACTGGGAATATTAGGAATATATAGCAAACAGCTGGAATATCACGCAGGACAATGCTTTTGCTGTCCCTTTATGCTGATTAAGGACTCATAATTGGTCATTTTTGCGGCCAAGAGGATCTTTCACTAGCGCTGGAAGATATGGAAAAGACTGTAACATGATGTGTGAAATAATTTTGAAACACAACGTGTATATGTGTAATTTGTGAATGGGAAAATAATCTATTTATTAAAGTGAGTAACAGTGGGATTGGTCAGTGCTGTAGAATTGCTGATGATACTCAGACTCTCAGAAAACTGATTAACGACAAGATTTATCACAATATCTATGTGGTATAGTCATCATTTCCTAGCCCTAATCATAACTGTCCACCAACTGCATTCACTCTTCTGTTCGCTGTCTCTGACTTGCCTCCTACGTGACCACGCCCCCTGTCGCTTACCGTTCGTCTAATTATGCACTTTTAATACGTCTGTATTTGAAATATGTTTTTGTGTGTCGTTCCTTACCTCTTCGTGGACACGTACACTGACCTAGGGTTGAGGCATTGCATGTTTTAACCCTGCTGTCAATTTATTGACCGCTTTTTCGGATATTGATCCCTGCTTAAGACAGCTCCGCATCTATATTACTGTCACCTCTTGCTCTCCTCCAATACAATTAACAACGCAGCTCTCCGGGAATCTCTGTGGAAGTCAGGTTCTATATGTTTCATGAGAGAACTTCATCACCTCGGATCACGTCTCCGACAGCTGATATTTACGCTGCAGCGCTTTTCACAAACCTATTTTCTTTTTTAAGGTGAAGCAAGGGATACATTCTGATGCAAATTCAGACCCGCAGGTTAATGCGTTTTAGATGTTAGCGTGCACATGTCACACGGAGAGGTGCTCAATCCTGTTCCGACTCCATTAGATTGAAGTGTGATTGATGCGAACTACCAGTCAACCAGCTGTTCATTCACTCAGCTTAAACTCTATTACACAAGCATAGTTAATAAGAGGGTTGACACATCAGCGAGCACATACGCACATACTTAATAAGCATGCTGGCACCGTCATCACTCGATTGACAGGAAAAGGATGGGGGTGACTTACTCCAGTTCTAAATACAGTTGTAGAGTGCACACACACACACACACAGCGCTCACACACACACACATATTCACATGGACATTTTGAGAATGCAGCGGGACTCATGCTTGTTTTTTTCCCACAGACTAAAATCATTGTGAGCTGAATCATTCTCTCTTTCTCAGCTTCTTCCTCTCAGTATCTCTCGATCGCTTTTGCTTTCACTCTGTTCCTGTTGGGTTGCATCGGCCCCTCACCACAAACACCTTCCTCGCCCGCTCCTCTCTCCTGTCGCTCTGATTCTCACACTGTCTTTCATCTGCTTGTCTGAGTGCTTTTAGGTAATCTTCATGTCATTCGGCCCCGTCACGTCATACGAATAGGCTTTTTAACCGTGTCTTGTTTCGCTCTGTTGCCAAATGATGCCTACGGTGTGTTAGAGAGTTCATTTTGTGCCTAAATCATTTGAGGGGGCACCAAAATAAATGCAAATCATAAGAAATTCAACCTAAATTTGGTGAGTTTGCAAATGGATTAATTTGTCATTGACACTCCTCAGGAACATGAGCAAAAAGGAATATATAGGTGTGAGGCAAGAAAACAACCGGAAGTGTCTATGTCAGGTCTCCTTGCACACACACTTTTATATTTAGGTGCAATTTGGAGGAGTCAGTTCACCTGGGAGATGAGAGGAAACTGGAGAACCTTAACCAGGATCCCAGTAGAAACACTGTAGAGTCACCTAAGCTCAGGATTGAACCGGGAACCCTGGGGCTGTGAGGTGTCAGTGTTATAGTGCTAATACTATTATTATTTGTAGCACTAGTATTAATAATAATAATAATAATAATAATAATAATAATAATAATAATAATAATATGGAAATAATTGGCATCTCCATGAGTAACTTTTAAAGTCCTCACTGTAGATAATGCCTTGTTTAAATGATAGGAAATAATAGTCTTGTTTCCCAGCATGACATGCACTGCCGGTTCTTTTATTGTGACATTTTATTTTGCCTTTGGTCTTGTCTCTGCCCCTGTCTTGGCATTAGTTTATTTCCCAATTGTGTCTTCCTATTCTCCATTTAGATCCTGATTAGTTTGTCTATTTATTCCCTCTTGTGTCTATTTACCGAACCTTTTTTCTCCGTTTCCCATATACTTTACGCACTTGTGTCCTGCCTCCTAATCAGCACACGTTACACACTGAGCCTCTCTTCCTTAGAATCACCTCTATAGAGTATATATCAAGCTTGTTTATATTCTTAGGGTCGCTCATGTGGACTGAGCGCAGATTTTCAAATCTACAGACTGATAATGCCAGTTCGCTTCGTGCCCCAAAGCCATTTCTCTGTTGATCCGGATGCATATTTGTGGTCATTATCTCGTTGAAAGATTATTCTCTGTCCAGAAAGCTCGATTATGGTTTCCCAACCACAGCGCAAGGCTCCAATTGTAGTTTCAATGACTCTTGAAGCTGAGACGCTGCATATTGTGGATTGCTCTCAGAAATCTTTCTTTTTTTGGACCGATGCGTTTGTTGTTATGGAGGTGACATCGAAAAACTGACTCTGACACATGACTGTCTGATTATAGCTGCTCCAGACATTTGAAACGTTTTATTATGCCCATGTTTGTGCTTCATGCTACTGTTAGGTATTTTAATGTCTATTACCAGATTGCCTTTTTCAAGGTTTTAGATATGTGTTCTTTCCCCTTTATGATGGATGAAATTAGGTAAAGGGATACCATTATTTCAGTACTGTTTTGCTTATTCATTCATTACTTCTGTTCATTTAGAAGCTTCCAAACCTTAGTTGGACTATGCTGATGGTCAGTGGGCTGTAACTTGTCATACTATTTGACTATGTCTATTTATGCCTTAAAATCAGATGAACATAACCAGATACAGGATTAGCATCCTTGGCGATGGACACACTAGCACTATAACAGTGTTTCCTCTGTCACAAGCTTGGCCTGGATTGCAGAGTGAGGGCTGGGCACGGACACCCGAACGCCGGCCAAACATTTTTCCCACAGTACCATTTGACTAATCCAAATGAATGCCAGTTTTCAATATGGCAGCCATGCAGAGGCGCTCTTTGCCAGACCTGAAGACTGAAAAGGATCATCAGGCGGTGTGGCCTGATTTTCCACTCAAATAAACACACATACAGAAAAAATGGAGCCCAATGTTACTCCACTGCGGTATCACATATTTACACAGCCAGGTGAGAGCACAGGGTTGCACAGCTCTTTTACTGTCACCTATAAAACCAAGCTTTTTAGATGTGCCGGAGTGCTCTGTGGGCTACAGGCTATAGTAACTGTAGGATGGATGGCGTCTGCAGTGGATGTGAACTGAGTTTTACTGCTGTCAGTCACAATGAGAAAGCATTCCTCCTACACAGCAGTAGAACATATTTTAAAAGGCATGTCACTGCAGCTGGAGTATGTCCGAGAGAAGCCTGACTGCTCAGGGTTTGTCTCTACACATGGTTGTGTACTGATTCAGTCATCTCTGTCTCTAGTCATAAGCAAGAGGTAGCAAGTAGCTTCCACAAACATTTATTCAGGTGTCCTACAATAATGAGAAGTCTGTGTGTGTGTGTGTGTGTGAGAGAGAGAGAGAGAGAGAGAGAGGCAAAGCTAGCAGCAAACACGCACGTGATAGTTAACAGTAGGAATAAATGTGATAATCAAATGCATATCCTGCGGGCCAAATTACCTCCTGATTTCCTGATTACAATCTGCACCATAATTGTTTGCGTTTGGATGAAAATGGGAAGTGGAATGGGAGTGAGGTTAGGCTTAAAGAATAATTCTGCTGAGGCAGTTGTACAAAAATGAACATGTGTGGCTCTCACTGTAAATCTCCAGACTCAGTTACTTTGACCATGTTACTTTTCAATACATGAAATGTATTCTTATTAATACTGATAATGATCATTTAATTTCAGTGCCAGTGTACTGTAACAACAGGACCTTAGGTTAGACGTGGCCCGGATTATCGTAGGGTGTTTTGTTTCTATGAAACACCAAACATAAATTCGTGAAATTCTGCTGATGCGGCTTTATGTCACGTCTTTCTTTCAGCGGTGATGCATGCAAAAGATGTCAAAGTAATAGTTCCCTCTTGTGGAGAATATTCAGGCTGCTAAATGTGATGAAGCAAGACACAAAACGGATTTCAGTGACTTAGTAATTGACAGAGTAAGTGACTAATCGACAGACTGAATGAGTGACTGAGTAAAAACTTGACTGATGAAAACTTGACTGCATGACTCACTAAGAAAGTGACCGACTAACTGAGTGAATTTCTGAGAAACAAAATAAGTAAGGGAGGGAGGGAGGGAGGGAGGGAGTGGGTGAGTGAGTGAGTGAGTGAGAGAGTGAGTGAGTGGGTGAGTGAGTGAGTGAGTGAGGGAGTGGGTGAGGGAGGGAGGGGGTGGGGGAGGGAGGGAGGGCGTGAGTGAGGGAGGGAGGGAGTGAGTGAGTGAGTGAGGGAGGGAGGGAGTGAGTGAGGGAGTGGGTGAGGGAGGGAGGGAGGGAGAGAGTGGGTGAGTGAGTGAGTGAGTGAGGTAGGGAGGGAGGGAGGGAGGGAGGGAGTGGGTGAGTGAGTGAGTGAGTGAGTGAGGGAGGGAGGGAGTGGGTGAGTGAGTGAGTGAGTGAGTGAGTGAGGGAGGGTAGTGGGTGAGTGAGTGAGTGAGTGAGGGAGGGAGTGGGTGAGGGAGTGAGTGAGTGAGTGAGTGAATGAGTGAGGGAGGGAGGGAGGGAGGGAGGGAGGGTAGTGGGTGGGTGGGTGAGGGAGTGAGTGAGTGAGTGAGTGAGGGAGGGAGTGAGTGAGGGAGTGAGGGAGGGAGGGCGTGAGTGAGTGAGTGAATGAGTGAGGGAGGGAGGGAGGGAGTGGGTGAGGGAGTGAGTGAGTGAGGGAGGGAGGGAGGGAGTGGGTGAGTGAGGGAGGGAGGGAGGGAGGGAGGGAGGGAGGGAGTGGGTGAGTGAGTGAGTGAGTGAGTGAGGGAGGGTAGTGGGTGAGTGAGTGAGTGAGTGAGGGAGGGTAGTGGGTGAGTGAGTGAGTGAGTGAATGAGATAGATAGATAGATAGATAGATAGATAGATAGATAGATAGATAGATAGATAGATAGATTATACTGGAAAAGAAATGAAGCCACACACACACACACACACACTTAGAAAGAGAGATGAGAGAGGAAATCAAGGTAGTAGATAGTAGTTACAGAGCTCTCATGCTGCTTTGGGCAAACAAAGAAAGGCACTCAGCTGTGACTGAGACCTATTTGTGTATGTGTGTGTGTCTGTGTTTGTATATATATATGTGTGTGTGTGTGTGTGTGTGTGTGTGTCTGTGTGTCTGTGCTTGTGTGTGTGTGTGTGTGTGTGTCTGTATGTGTCTGTGTTTGTGTGTGTGTAACTGGTGATATGGTAATTGTGGCTTCTTCATCTATGAATCTAATGGAGTGCAAAGTAAATTGCAGGTTTGTCCTTGGTTTTCATAAACATATTACATGCATATAGAAAGGCATGTAAACACACACACACACACACACATTTACATGTACACACATTTACAATCTCATACTTTGAAACTGTGGTATCCTAGCAACTAAAAAGCCGAAGGACAGAGCTTGACTCAGGAGAATTTTGTGTGTGTGTGTGTGTGTGTGATTGCATGTTTGATTAGGGTATTTAAAGATTTTATCAATACTTAAAACTGGTATCTTTTAAGAGTTGTTCATGAAATATTTTCTTAATAAATATGTTCATTTACTTATTACTGTATGACTCATACAGTTCTCATGCAACTCTCTCTCTCTCTTTCTCTCTCTCTCTCTTTCTCAGTGCTCAGTATAGGAGAAGGGGGCTTCTGGGAGGGCACAGTAAAAGGGAGGACCGGCTGGTTTCCTGCAGAGTGTGTGGAGGAGGTGCAGATGAGACAGTATGACCCTCGACTAGGTAAGTAATGAAGCAACTATACACACAAACACTGAACCTTTGCAGGCTCTAGCATTCAGGTTGCTAACCTTGCCTCTTGACACACACACATACACACACACGCACACACACTTCACAGTAAACACTTCATTTGTGTGACATCCCCTGCTTTGTTGTATAATGGGATTATTTCATCCTGGTACTGGTTGCATTAAATATGGCATTTAAAGCTTTTTGAGTGAGATACTTAAAACAGGTGTGTGTGTGTATGTGTGTGTGTGTGTGATATTTTATATATTCTTCAAGAAGATTGGAAAAGAACATTGTCTGAGAATAAACTCTTTGTAACTTTGTAACATAGCAACCACCAGTCTGAACAGTTTCAAACTCTAATAGTTTTTATTATTCCTTTTAGAAAAAGGAATCTCTAAAATCTCTAAATAGATTTTAGAGATTTTAGAGATTCTAGAGATTTTAAATCTCTAGAATCTCTAAAAAAAGGAATCACTGTCTCTTTATTGTAATGCACACACACACACACACACACAGATCAGGCATAACATTATGACTACCTGCCTAATATTGTGTTGGTCCTCCTTTTGCTGCCAAAACGGTCCTGACCCGTCATGCACTGTGTATTCTGACACCTTTCTATCAGAACCAGCATTAACTTCTTCAGCTATTTGAGCAACTCTCCCCGATGAGCCTTGGCCGCCCATGACCCTGTCACCGGTTTACCACTGTTCCTTCCTTGGACCACTTTTGATAGATACATCCAGGTCACCGCGCCCAAAGCAGGGATCAAACCCAGATCTCTGTGGAAGCCGTGTGCGCCCGGCTTTATTCACATGGGTAGACAACACAAAACATGGAGCGAACTAAACATGGTTAACAAAAACACAACGTGAGCTTTCAAAAGCAGGTCATGACAGCTCTTGGACATCAAACAAACTGACAAAAACAACAAACGAACAAACATACAATGACTGACGATGACAGGTACACAAGGGCTCATATACACTACTCACAAAAAGTTAAGTTAAGTTAACTTATTGTCTACTGAGGCATGGCATTCCACTCTTCTTGAAGGGCGGCCCTCAGGTCATTGAGGTTCTGGGGTGCAGGGTTACGAGCCTCTACATGGCGTCTCGGCTGATCCCATAGGTTTCCTACGGGATTCCGGTCTGGTGAAAGTGCAGGCCACTCCATTTGAGGTACCCCAGCCTCCAGCAGTCGTTCCCTAATGATGCGACCTCGATGAGCCGGAGCATTGTCGTCCATGAAGATGAAATTAGGCTTGTGTTGTTCATGCAGGGGCACAATGACTGGATTAATGATGTTATTCAGGTAGTATTGGCTTGTCACTGTACCATTCACAAGATGTAGGGCAGTTCTGTATTGAGTAGACACAACTGCCCACCCTGTAACACCACCACAACAGTGCCTGATGCATAGCTCTCTCCTTGACGTCTCCAACATCGTTGGCGGCCATCATTTCTGCTCAACGTGAATTGACTCTCATCAGAGAACAGCACTGAGGCCCATTGGTCCCTTGTCCAGCGTAAATGCTCCCTGGCCCGACGCTTGTGCCCGGTGGTGTG